>NC_077235.1:80028550-80198153 GCF_027887165.1 Monodelphis domestica
TGGAGAAGGAAATGGCAAATGGCTCCATTATCCTTGCCAAGAAAACCCCAGCTGGGGTTATGAAGAGTCAGACATCTGAATAATGACTCAATAACAGCAATTTGGATGTGGAAGTTGAGAAATCAGCCAGTAGCAAGGGAACTAGCTCTATCAGACCAATCATGACCTTGATTCATGATGTCATAGATGAAGATGAAATGATATTGATACATTTTTGATGATCCATTCTCAGATTTTTCCCAGGAATAATTCTCTGTTAACTGTCCTTGCTTCCATCTTCCATACCTAGCTTTGAACATCTAAATCGGTCAGTGAGTTTCCTATGTGCTCACCCAACTCTTGTTTTTCTTCCTCATTAGATTTCTTTCCCTTCATGTCTTTAGAAGATGAAAGGCCAGCAACATGGTTAGTCAGGTAGACCAGGCAGACTTTTCTCCATGGAAAAGAGCAGTGGTGGTGGGTGAGAGCTTTAGTTTAAGCAAGTCTGAGATTTCCTTCTTTCCTTCCCCACTTAGCCACATGGAAGAAGAGAAGGGCCTTTGGAGTTGAGAAACGAGGGATCTCAAACCCCACAGCTTTGGGACAGTTGTTGAGAAAGTAGCCACTAGTTGATTCATGACTAGAAATAGCCTTCCACAGTTTTATGGAATAGCCACAATGAGGTAGAGTGAAACAGAGACCCTAGTAGACATGGCGTTGACACCTCCTTGTCCTGTTAGCAGGCCTTCAGTTATGTGACGACACCACAGTAGACATCAGTGACACATTGACCGTATGAACTCCTTGTTTATCCCTTCATATATATGTTCCCCCTTTGTGTACCTCTCCATGTATGCTGTCCCCTCCTTTTTTGCTGATGGTGAGTATGTAAGAGCCTGTGTCCGAGTTTATGGGGGAAATGATTCATTGCCATTTTCTTATTGAGCCATCTCAACAAATGCCTTCATTTTGAATGAATCGTGCTCTCTGACAATTAAAGATGGACACAGTGAATGCAGCAATGCTAACGTGGGGCAGGAGGGTACAGGCCAAAGGCAGAGAAATGGGGATGAGCAGTAAAGAAAGCTGGGGGATATGCTTGTGACATCATCGCTAAATCAAAAATGGAACACTACAAGGCTCTGGAATGTTCATGCCTGTGAGTGCTTCAGAGTCAGTTTGGTGGTTTAGGTTAAATGAAGGAAGTCCCTACTTCTGTAGAACACTGTGAGTTGGGATATGACACCTAGAATTGCAGGGAACATGCCGGAGTGGCTCACGTTCTCAGGGGCCTGGTGGATGATGTCTTGCTGTTAATACAACTATAGTCATATGAGCAAAAAGGGAAAGCATCCCCCTCTGCCCAACAACATCTTCTCTTCTACCTACGCTGGCCCCAGCCACTCAGATCCAACAGAAAGAAGAAGAGTGTGTGATCAGGAAGAGGCTGCTGAAAATGGCCCCTGGATTTCAGAACATCTTTCTAGGTATGGGCTGCTCCAGTCTCTGAAAGCACCCCATACGAATCCCAGGCAAATAAGATCATGGACAGAATTTGTCACCAGAAGTCAAGAGAGTTGGCATCTGTTCTTACAAATGGACAGTCGATGCTCCCACATGTTCTGGGAGCAATCAAGGGGAAAATTACGCATTAAGGGATCAAAAGCTGAATTCCAATGAATTGGCAGCCGAGATTAGAAGTTGAGATACAGGAGAGGGTTTGGCTCAGCTCACGAGAAACCTCAGTCTTGCTTTGCCTTCTTGGGTCTTTTCCAATTGGACTCACAGAACCCCACACAGCAGTGACTGTGAGGATTAAGGATTTCTAATGCCCTGCTACGCAGATGTTCTGGATTTCAAGTGTAAATATGTTCAACTCACTCTGTGAGACATTTACAAAAGACACCTCTGTGGGGGATATTCATAAACTGGGATTTGATTTTTTTTTAAAAAATTGATTTCCCCAATTACATATAATAACAATTTTTAACATACATTTTCCAAAATTTCAAGATCCAAATTGTCTCCCTCTCTCCCTCCCTTCCCTCCCCTTCTGCGTAATGGCAAGCAATTTGATCTGGATTATACAAGTATTATCATGGAAAACAGACTTCCATATTGATCATTGTTGTAAGGGAGTACTCATAAAATCAAAGCCCCAAAATATATACCACAAATAAACTAGAGTGAAAAACAGTGTGCTTTGATCTGCATTCCATCTCCACTAGTTCTTTCTCTGGAGGTGGACAGCAATCTTTGTCCCAAATCCCTCAGGGTTGTCCTGGATCATTGTATTGCTGAGTGTGGCTAAGCCTTTCACAGTTGATCATCTCACAATATTGCTGTTACTATGTATAATGTTCTCCTGGTTCTGCTTATTTCATTCCGCATCAGTTCATGGAGGTAGAGAAGCTATTTTGATAACTATATTTCAGTAGACTTCCTTTATGCTCTTCTGTATTTTATTTTAATCCTTTAAAAACATATCTCTGGGAAGGGATCAGTGGCTTTCCTCAAACTGCCCAAGGGGTCCCATGACTCCAGAAAGGTTTAGAACTCCCTCTCTACAACCTAGGTAGGGATTCATAGGATGGTCAATTTAGAGCTAAAAGAATTCTCAGAGACCAAACAATCCAATCTTTTCATTTTAGAGGTGAGGAAACTGAGTCCCAAGGAGATGGACCGACTTGCCCAAGGTTCTTGATTTATATCTAGAAGGGGCTTAAGAGTCTAGCCCAGTGATGGCAAACCTTTTAGAGATGGAGTGCCAGGCCCCACCCCCCCACCCCCTAGACTGAGTGCTGTGCCTGCCCCACCACCAGAGACCTAGTGCCATGCCTGCCCCCCCACACCCCCCTGCCCCCCTCCTCTTACCCCAGACAGGGGAGGGAGGAAGTGCTTCAATTGGACTGTTGGGTAGAGGAGTGGGTGAACTATGGAATGTCCTCAGGTGAATGGAGAGGGGGAGGAGAACAGCTCTGCCCTGAGTCCTTCTGGCTTTCTAGTAATGAAGTCTGGGGGTGGGGGAGGGTGGCATGTGTGCCCACAGAGAGTGCCATCTTTGGCACCCATGCCATAGGTTCACTATCTCTGGTCTAGTCCAACCCCCTCATTTTACAGTTAGACATACAAAGGTCCAGCAATTTGAAATTGCCCCATATGTCACCCAGGTAAGCAAATGTCAAGGGTGCAATGTGAACTCAGGTCCCCTGACTCTGGAGACAGGGCCCTTTCTCCTGAACCATGGTGCCTTTACGTGAGAAGCCAAATACTCATATTTGGCCTACATCAATGTCATCTGCTGTTGCGAGTATAAACATGGCAGTGGACAGAATGGCCCTAGTTTGGCCAGGTCTCTAGCTGCCATCTTTTGCATTGCAGCATTGATTGGAATCCCTTTCAGCCAATTCAAAATATTAATAAACAGAAGGAGATACAGCAAGCAGGGTTATATTGGGACTACCATGTCAAATTTTAATTAAGGAAACAACCCACCTATCTATAATAGAATTGCATAGTTTTGTATATAACTTTCCTCTTTTGCTTTTATTTATCTATTGAGATGTTTATGTTTATTCATATTTATATCTGAATAATGAAGAAGAAAAACCAAGAAAAAACAACCAAGGTATTAAGAGAATACAACCAGGAGCCGATCTTTATGAACTTGTTAGATTTTCTTCTTATTTTTGGCCTGTTATCATTATTTCCCTTTACATTGTTGTAGTTATTGCATATATATTCTCCTGGTTCTGCTTATTCCACTCTGTATCAGTTCATGTAGATATTTCCAAGCTTCTCTGTATTTATCATTTCTTTTTTGCTTTTTAATATTTTTATTTATCCCTTTTTAAAATTCCAAATTTTATAAAACCAAATAAAACAAGCATTTCAATATACAAAGAAAAAGAAGGTTGTACATAAATGAAACCACAAATCTATTATATGTTTAGCTTTCATATCTACACAAGAAATCCCATCCACAAGTGGCCCTCCCTTCCTTCATCACAGAAGACCAACATGCTCATATAAATGAAGTCTTTCATGTTTCATCTTTCAGCTCACTTTCTGGAGGTAACATTCATAGTTTATTTTTCCAGCATTATTTCCATAGCTGGGTATAATGTTCTGGTTCTACTGTTTTACTATTCATTATCTCATATAGTTCTTTCCAAGTTTTTAAAAAATCAGCCTGCTCATCGCTTCTTATGGTGTAGGAGAATTCCATCACAATCATATCACAATTTGTTAAGCCATTCCCCAGTTGGTAAACATTCCCTCAATTTCGGATTCTCTGCTACCACAAAGAGAGCTGCTATAAATATTTTGGAACATATGGATTCTTTTCCTTCTTCCCTGATCTCCTTGGGAAATGGACCTAGCAATGATACTGCTGGGTCTCAGGGTATACACAGTTTTATAACTCTCTGCATGTAATTTCTAGTTGCCCTCCAAAATGGTTGGATCAGTTTACAACTCCACCAACAGTGTATTAGTGTCCCCATTTTCCCACATCCTCTCCAACATTTGCCATTTTGCCCTTTTGTCATTTTAGCTAGTCTGATGGGTGTGATGTGATATCTCATCATTTCTTACAAGATTCTACCATATTTGTGGACTCCAATTTGCTAAACCATTGCCCAAGTGACAGGCATTTACTTTGTTTCCAATTCTTTGCTCCCACAAAAAGTACTGCTAGAAATATTTTGGAATATATGAGGAAATTTTCTTTTTTTTTTTTATTGATGGCTTCTTTGGGATATTAACCTAGTAATCAAGTCTCTTGCTCATAGGGCATTTTAGTCACTCTGTTGGCATAATTTCAAATTGCTTTTCAAAATGGTTGTACCATTTCATAGCGCCACCAACAATGTGTATATCTATCATTAGACAACTCCTCCACATTGACTGTTGCCATTTTTATCATTTTTGCTAGTTTTCAGGATATGAGGTGAAGTCTCAGGGATGTTTTGATGTACTTTTCTCTTACAGAGATTTGGAGCGTTGTTTTTCATGAAGTTTTTCTTTTGAGACTTTGTTCATCTAACCTGGGAATGGCTATTAGTCTTGTGTGTGTGTGTGTGTGTGTGTGTGTGTGTGTGTGGTTGATTATTGTCCTTCATAGTCGAAGAAGACCAAAATTACATCACTGATGTTTTTTGACTTTTTCAGGAATTGGATTAAAGTGTGGCGGAATTACATGAAATTGGTAAAAATGAAAATGAAATTGAAATTGAAAAATCAAGTGTGGCAAAGTCATTGTTCTCACCCTCTCTTCAGAGTTGTCCAAGTCCAGTGGCAGGACAAAAGTCAAGACAACTTGAGATGGCCCAGGGTGCAGTGGGTGATCTTGGCTTCTTCAATGTTTAACCAAGCTCTAGGCACTCCATAGCTCCTGCTTCTACCACATTCATGCCCATGGGAACACACTGTTCTTATCTGCTCAATGTGCCATGGGAAGGTTTTCAAATGCTTGGGGCAGACACTCCCCTAACTCATCTACAGGTCTATGAACTGTTGATCACTGTGATCAAGTTGGTTTTTAGTCCATCTACCAAGATGTGTGTATGTATGCATTTTTGTGTGGATATATATCTCTATATGTAAATTGTTTATGTATTTTGGATATCAAACCCTTATCAGAGAAATCTGATACGACAGGTTAGGGAAACAAACTGAATTGCCTATGCTGGGCCAGATAACGAAGGAACAGAGTCACACAGCTGGGAAGTGTCTGAGACCAGATTTGAACCCAAGACCTCTCGACTCCAGGGCTGGCACTCTATCCACCAAGCTACCTAGCTGTCCCCAGGGTAAGGGTTTTAAAGTCGAAAAAACCTTTCTTTCTCTGAGTCCAACACTATCCATTAGTGTTGCCTAACTACTAAAGTGTGTATTATATATACTAATAGAAATGTTTTGCCAATTATGTTTGCTTTATTACTTCACATTTAAACCCCGTCTCTTTCCCCTCCCTCCCATTGCCTTGCACAATCCCAAACTCTGGGTTTCTTCTTTTTAGTATTGCTCTCCCTTGCTCTTGTTTAAGCCTTCTCTTTCTCCCAGCTCAGCTAAGACTATGGCACCTAATCGTCCTTTCCCCCACCCCCTCTGTTCCATTCTTCTGTGTCAGTGATATTAATTTGTGATGCCCCCTTCCAAGAAGTGCTGTCTTCCTCCAGTCCCTTCTCTTATGTATGCCCCATCATTCTTCTAGAACTGTCTGCTCTAGGATTTCTGAACTTTTCTTTGTGTCTTGGGTCCATTTGAGACAGCCAATCCCTTCTCAGATAGCATAATGTTTTTAAGTAACTGAAGGGAATGTTGAATTTCAGTTAGGAAATGAAGATGGAATTCTCAACCCCCATCCAAGTTCCTGGAACTCCTGAAATCTGGACACTGTGTGAGGTGGAGAGGGGTAGGGGGAGTACTCTATGAATCCTGGGAGAAAGAATACAGCATCCAACTGGGGCCAGTTATGACCACCCTAAAGTCACTTGGGTCAGGGACCTATGCATGTTGATAAACTCAACTGTTAATGTTACCCTTTTAGAAATGTTTTAGTTTCAAGTCTCCTCTTCTATTGGAGACCCAGTATTCTATTCCTTCAGTTACTTGATTTTCATCTCTTCTTGGAGGCAGCCCTGCTCCTACTGGCCTTCTTCTCACCTCTGATGCCCCCATCTCACTTGGTATTCCCCTTTCCTCTTCTCCTCTTCAGCTAGATCCATTCCTGAGCTTGGAAATTTCATTTTTTGTACCCCTTTCCAAAAGAATTTCTGTCACTCTATTCTGATTCATGGCTCCATCGCTTTTCTCGGTCTTCGTGTAATCAGAAATTCTAAGGACTCCCTCCTTTCCAGGTATTTTCTGCCAGTGCCTTGTAGGGTTTACCCAATGGGGTCGGTCTCCTTTTCCATTGTGCCTCACTCCTAGAACAATGCCAATTACTGCAGGTGTCAGAGGGGATGGTGCCCAATAGCCCAGCCTCTCTGCCACTTTCCTGATTGTGCAGCTCGCCCTACTCTGTTGTTGACTTTTCCCTATATTTTACAATTATCTTATTTTAAATGTGATTGAATTTTAATTTAATTTAATTTATTTTACCAATTACAAGTAATACATTTCCACATCAGTTTTCCAAAGCTATATGATCCAAATCCTCTCCCTCCTGCCTTCCCTCCCCCTTCCTAGTGCTGGCAGGCAGTTCAATCTGGGGCAGACAAGTATTATCATGCAAAACATATTTCTAGATTGTTCATTTTGGTAAGTGATTAATCTTACAAAACCAAAACCCCACGACTTTCTTTCTACATTTGTCTAGAAATCTCCTGTCTGCATCAGGACAAAGGGGAGACCAGGGCCAAGGGGTGGCTTTTACTGTAAATTGTGTTGTCCTGGGATCTTTTAGTACAGCATTGCTGGTGGGAGCCTTAGAGGTGGAGGACAAGTACTGAGTGAGCTCAGGCTCATAAATTCTGCTCTCATAATTCTCATTTTTCTTTTAAGCTACTCAGGAACAGTATGTTCTGGTTACGTGTTCTCAAATTCCACGGTCATTGGGATCATCAAGTAATTTTTATCATTTTATTGGATAATTTTCCCTTATTTTTCATAGATCCTTGAACCCATTTTCTAGATCTGGAGATCATATATCTGTCTGCTGTTACTATTTCTGTTCATGGTCAAGGTTTTTGAAATTTCTTCTTCCTGATATGTTTCATACTTTCAGTTTTTTTCTCCCTCTTTATTTTCCTTATCTCTCATTTCCAGACTCCCTCCCCTCTGACTGTGGTTTCCTTGAGGGCTAATCTCAGAACATCTCAGCCTCTTCCCACATAGAGCAATTCACAATGCATCTATTTAGGTCTCTGACCCAAGTGACTTTAGGGTGGTCAGAAATGAAAGAAGATGATGTCTTCTTTCTCTCAGACTTCATAGAGTACCCCACTACCCTACCACACACAGACAGGCTCTATCTGGTGACCAGTCCCACTCCCTCTGTTCCTTAGTTATCTGGCCCAGCACAGGCAATTCACAGCTTGTTTTCCCCAATAGAACTTTCTAATTTTCACCAGCATTTTTGTTCCTAAATAGCTGTGCCCAGACTACTGACTGTTAGGAGTTCCAGAAATCACTGTTGCAAATTCAGTTGCCCCCAAAGCCTGCTGCAGGCTTGCTGAAGGTTGACCTGTACTAGACTGGACTCTACTCTCACTCCAGTGGAATAGACCTTTCCCACCAACCTTCTAGGTTAGTGATGGCGAACATTTTAGAGATAGAATGCAGGCCCCACTCCTACCCCACCCCTCACACTGAGTGCCATGCTAGCCTTCCCCCCCCCCCCAAGATCTTGTGCCATGCTTTGCCCTGCCTCTTACCCTAGACAGGGAAGGGAGGAAGTGCTCCCATTGGACTGCTGGGCAGAGGAGTGGGGGAATGTGAAAAAAAGTCATCAGGCATGGTGGAGAGGGGGTGGGGAGCAGCTCTGTCTGAGTCCCTTTGCCCTTCTAGTAATGAACTCTGGGGGAGGGGGAGCTGCATGCCCACAGAGAGTGCTCTGTGTGCTATAGGTTCATCATCACTGTTTTAAGTTGTCTTGGGCAGGAAAATTATTTCACCTGTCCTTCTGCCTCTCCAAACTTTGTTTTGATACATTATTTTAAGAGAGAGAGCTTAAGCAAATCTTTGTCTTTTCTCTGCTATCTCAGCTCTGGCCCTCAGCTCAGGGTCAGTGAACATCAGTTCCAGGGTTTGGATAGGTTTTTTCACTTTCCTTTGGGTTATAGGGACCATGGTGACAGATAAGCAGAGGGGTGAGGGATGTGAAAAAAACGTCATCAGGCATGGTGGAGAAGAGGAGGGGAGCAGCTCTGTCTGAGTCCCTCTGCCCTTCTAGTAATGAACTCTGGGGAGGAGGAGCTACATGCCCACAGAGAGTGAGGGGGAGCTGCATGCCCACAGAGAGTGCTTTGTGTGCCATAGGGTGAAGTTGTTTTAGCTTTGGCACATAGTTCCCATTTTGAAGGCTTTTGAGAGGTTGTGGGGATCAAAGAAAACGTCAAGGGTAGCTAGGTGGCTCAGTGGATTGAGAGCAAGCATCCTGGGTTCAAATCTGTCCTCAGACACTTCCTAGCTCTGTGTCTCTGGGCAAATCACTTAACATCCCCTTCCCCTTACCTACTGCTCTTCTACCTTAGAACCAATACTCAGTATTAATTCTAAGACAGAAGGTAAGGATTTAAAAAAAATGTCAAGTCCACCATCTTGTTATTCATGTGACCTCATATTTTATTTTTTTCCCCAGATAAGTCACCTTCCAGAGGCTACGCAGCCTCTTCCAGAACATATCCCTTCTCAGCCTTCCTGGTACCCAGACCATTCCTCCCATTCCTGCCTCCTCCTAGATCCCTGAACTGCAAGAACATATGAAGGCATAAATTGAGGGAAAGGAAGAGGTGGAGTCAAGATGGTGGCATAGAGGCAGCAAATGTTCAGACCTCTGAAAACCCTTCCTTACCAATTACAAAATAAATGCTCCCAGGGAACTGAAAATCAAACCTAACAACAAGACAGAGCCAAGGAACCCTCCTGCTGGACTCAACTTAAAAGGTACACACCCCAAAGCCAGAATTCAATAACACTTTGGGTTAAGGGGAAGGAAGAAGGAAGGTCCTGGGACCCCTATCCCACCTAGAGCTCTAAGCCTCCAGCAGCAGCTGGAACCTCTAGGAAGGCAAAGGCGTTGGTCTGGAGGGATTACCTTGCAGGCAAAGCTGTGCCAGCTTCAGAGCATCAGGCAGTGGGGAAGCAAATAGAGAAGAAACACAGAGCACAGAGTGGGCAGCAGCTGCGGCAGTGGAGACACTCCATATCCCCCCCCCCCTTCCCTAGGTTTTGGCCTCAGGGCACACCCAGCAACCCAGTTGCACTTAATCCCATCAAAGCCTCCAGAAGGCAGGGAAGCTCAAGCTCCAAAACCCCTCCTCCACAGACTGCACTGAGAGATTTACTGACAAAACTCCAAGGGGGAAGGGGGAAAGAAAAGCCCCAAACCACAAAAAATGAGAGGAGCAAGAGCTCAGGCAACTGCAGGGAGTAAAGAAGGGGCAAATATGAGCAAACAGAAAAAGAAAAAAGAAATTACAATAGACAGTTTCTATACAGGCAATGAACAAAGAGCAAATGTAACAGAGGAGGATCAAGGAACACCAAGCAAAAGCACAGAAACTCCAGCGAATTGGATACAGGCTCTGGAAGAACTCAAAACACAATTTAAAATACAATTAAGAGAGGTTGAAGACAAATGGGAAAAGAACTTAAAAACTAAGATAAGTCATCTGGAAACAGAGGCACTTGAACTAAAACAAGAAAATAGTGTCTTAAAAGCCAAAATCAACCAGCTTGAAAATGAGGCAAAGGAGATGAAAGATGAGGCAAAGAAGATGAAAGATAAAGCAAAGGAGATGAAAGATGAGGCAAAGAGGATGAAAGATGACTTCCAAAGAAAATCAGATCAGAAGAAGAAGGATGACCAAAAATTCAGGGATGAAATCCAGTCTTTAAGAACCAGAATACAACAACTAGAATCAAATGACTTCAGAAGACAGCAGGACACTATAAAACAAAATCAAAAGAATGAAAAAATCGAGGAAAATATGAAGCAGCTCATTCACAAAACAGAAGATTTAGAAAATCGTTCCAGGAGAGACAACTTAAGAATCATTGGTCTATCAGAAGACCATGACAAAAGAAAAAGCCTGGACATCATACTACAGGAAATTATCCAAGAAAACTGTCCCGATATTCTAGAACAAGAGGGAAAAATGGAGATTAAAAGAATCCACAGGTCACCTCCTATACTTAATCCCCAACTGACAACACCCAGGAATGTTATAGTCAAATTCAAGAACTATCAGACCAAGGAAAATATATTACAAGCTGCTAAGAAGAAGTCATTCAGATACCATGGAACCACAGTGAGGGTAACACAAGATCTGGCTGCATCTACCCTGAAGGACCGAAAGGCATGGAATATGATATTCCAGAAAGCAAGGGAACTAGGTCTACAACCAAGAATCAACTACCCAGCAAAACTGAGTATATTCTTACAGGGGAAAGTATGGTCATTTAGAAAAATAGAAGAATTCCAAGCATTTGTAAAGAAAAGACCAGAGCTGAACAGAAAATTTGATGTCCAAGCATAGAACTCAAGAGAATCATCAAAAGGTAATTAAAAAAGAGGGAAAAAAGAAAAAAACAAAAACAAACAAAAAACCCAAAACATTTTTAAGAGACCCAATAAGTTAAAATGATATGTATCCTATAAGAAAAGAGGTCATTGGTAACTCTTTTTTTTTAAACCCTTACCTTCCGTCTTGGAATGTATTGGCTCCAAGGCAAAAGAGTGGTAAGGGCTAGGCAATGAGGGTCAAGTGACTTGCCCAGGGTCACACAGCTGGGAAGTGTCTGAGGCCAGATTTGAACCTAGGAGCTCCCATCTCTAGGCCTGACTCTCAATCCACTGAGCCACCCAGCTGCCCCCTGGTAATTCTTAAAAATTGTTATTATCACCTGGGCAGCTGGAAGAATTACACTTAGAGGGAACAGTGACAAACTGTATAGGATGAAATGCCAAGAAATAAATATATATAGATATAGATATATGTATGCATAAATACATATATATGTGTGTATATATATACATATATGTACATACATACAACTAGAGAGAAAAAAGAGGTTAATACTAAAAGAAATGGGAAAAGAAACAAAAGGGGGTAATATATGTTACAACGAAGCTCATGGCAAGAGTGGGGGAGAACACCAATACACTGGAAGGTTACAGAGGTTGGAGACAGGAAATACTTAACTCTTGCATACATTGAAATTGACTCAAAGAGGGAAGAACAATCAAATCTATTGGGGCACAGAATTGATTCATGCCCTATAGAGAAGTAGAAGGGTAACAAATGGACTGGTGGGGAGGGAAGCAATACAAAGGAGGGAGAGGGTGGGGGGTAGTTTAAAAAGGCCATAAAGAAAATAAGAGGGGAATAAGAAGGGAGGGGGGTAGAAAAGGAAATAAAATAAGGGTGGGAATTAGGAGCACTGATTAAAAACAAAACATTGGTGTAGAAGGAAATAGTGAAAGAAGAAAAGCCAGGACTAGGAGTAGAAATCAAAATGCTGGGAAATATATGTTAGTAATCATAATTCTGAATGTGAATGGAATGAACTCACCCATGAAACACAAGCAAATAGCAGAGTGGATTAGAATCCAAAACCCTACCATATTCTGTCTACAAGAAACACACATTAGGAAGGTAGAAATACATAGGGAAAAAGTAAGAGGATGGAGCCAAATCCATTGGGCATCAACTGATAAAAAGAAGACAGGAGTCACAATCATGATATCTGACAAAACCAAAGTAAAAATAAATCTAGTTAAAAGAGATATGGAAGGCAATTACATCCTGATAAAAGGCAGTATAGACAATGAGGAAATATCTGTACTCAACATGTATGCACCAAATGCCATAGCATCCAAATTTCTAAAGGAGAAACTAGTGGAGCTCAAGGATGAAATAGACAGAAAACTATACTAGTGGGAGACCTGAACCTTCCTCTATCTGAACTAGATAAATCAAACCAAAAAATAAATAAGAAAGTGGTAAGAGAAGTGAATGAAATTTTAGAAAAATTAAAGGTAGTAAATATGTGGAGAAAAATAAATAGGGACAAAAAGGAATAGACCTTTTCAGCAGCACATGGTATATTCACAAAGATTGACCATGTATTAAGGCATAAAACCATTGCAAACAAATGCAAAAGAGCAGAAATAATGAATGCAACCTTCTCAGATCACAATGCAATGAAAATAATAATTAGTAAGGGTACATGGAGAGGTAAATAAAAAATTAATTGGAAATTAAACAATATGATTCTTTAGAATTGGTTAAAGAAAAAGTCTTAGAAATAATTAATAACTTCATTGAAGAAAATGAAAATGATGAGACATCCTTTCAAAATCTATGAAAATCTATATTTTCAAAATCTACAGCCAAAGCAGTACTCAGGGGGAAATTCATATCCTTGAGTTCATATATTAACAAATTAGAGAGGGCAGAGTTCAATGAATTGGCATGCAAATGAAAAAAACTAGAAAGTGAAAAAATAAAAAATCCTCACATGAAGACTAAATTAGGGATCCTAAAAATCAAAGGAGAAATTAATAAAATTGAAAGTCAAAGGACTATTCATTTAACAAATAAGACTAGAAGCTGGTACTTTGAAAAAACAAATAAAATAGACAAAGTACTGGTCAATCTAATTTAAAAAAGGAAATAAGAAAACCAAATTGATAGTATCCAAGATGAAAAGTGAAACCTCACCTCGAATGAAGAGGAAATTAAGGCAATCATTAAAAATTAATATGTCAAATTATATGGCAATAAATATGGCAATCTAGGTGATATGGATGAATATTTACAAAAATATAAATTGCCTAGTCTAACAGAGGAAGAAATAGACTGCCTAAACAACCCCGTATCAGAAAAAGAAATTGAACAAGCCATCAAAGAACTCCCTAAGAAAAAATCCCCAAGACCAGATGGATTCACAAATGAATTCTATCAAACATTCAAAGAACAACTAATCCCAATTTTATACAAACTATTTGACAGAATAAGCAAAGAAGGAGTTCTACCAAATTCCTTTTATGACACAAATATGATACTGATACCAAAGTCAGACAGGTCAAAAACAGAGATAGAAAACTATATGCCAATCTCCTTAATGAATATAGATGCAAAAATCTTAAATAGGATACTAGCAAAAAAGACTCCAGCAAGTGATCAGAAGAGTTATTCACTATGACCAGGTAGGATTCCTACCAGGAATGCAAGGATGGGTCAATATTAGGAAAACCATCCACATAATTGACCACATTAACAAGCAAACTGACAAAAATCACATGATTATCTCAATAGATGCAGAAAAAGCCTTTGACAAAATACAACACTCATTCCTATTGAAAACACTAGAAAGCATAGGAATAGAAGGGTCTTTCCTAAAAATAATGAACAGTATATATCTAAAATCATAAGCAAACATCATCTGCAATGGGGATAAACTAGAAGCCTTCCCAATAAGATCAAAAGTGAGACAAGAATGCCCATTATCACCTCTATTATTTAATATTGTACTAGAAACACTATCTGTAGCAATTAGAGAAGAAAAAGAAATTGAAGGTATTAAAATAGGCATGGAGGAGACCAAGTTATCACTCTTTGCAAATGATATGATGGTCTACTTAAAGAATCCTAGAGAATCAACCAAAAAGCTAGTCGAAATAATCAACAACTTTAGCAGAGTTGCAGGATACAAAATAAACCCACATAAGTCATCAGCATTTCTATATATCTCCAACACATTTTAGCAGCAAGAATTAGAAAGAGAAATTCCATTTAAAATCATCCTAGACAATATAAAATGCTTAGGAATCTATCTGCTGAGAAACACAGGATGTATATGAACACAACTACAAAACACTCTCCACACAATTAAATCTAGATCTTAACAATTGGAAAAACAGCAACTGCTCATGGGTAGGACAAACTAATATAATAAAAATGACAAACCTACCAAAATTAATTTACTTCTTTAGTGCCATACCCATTAAACTATCAAAAAACTTTTTTACTGAATTAGAAAAAACCATAACAAAGTTCATTTGGAAGAACAAAAGATCAAGGATATCCAGGGAAATCATGAAAAGAAAAATGCAAAGGAAGGTAGCCTTGCAGTCCCAGATCTCAAACTATATTACAAAGCAGCGGTCATCAAAACAATTTGGTACTGGCTAAGAGACAGAAAGGAGGATCAGTGGAACATACTTGGAGTAAGAGACCTCAGCAAGACAATCTGTGATAAGCCCAAAGATCCCAGCTTTTGGGACCAAAACTCACTATTTGATAAAAAAAAAAACTGCTGGGAAAATTAGAAGACGGTATGGGGGGGATTGGGTTTGGATCAACATCTCACACCCTACACCAAGATAAACTCAGAATGGGTGAATGACTTGAATATAAAGAAGGAAACTATAAGCAAATTAGGTGAACACAGAATAATATACATGTCAGATCTTTGGGAAAGGAAAGATTTTAAAACCAAGCAAGAGCTAGAAAAAAAATCACAAAATGTAAAATCAATAATTTTGAATTCATTAAATTAAAAAGTTTTTGTACAAATAAAACTAATGCAACCAAAATTAGAAGGGAAGCAACAAATTAGGAAACAATCTTCATAACAAAAACCTCTGACAACGATCTAATTACTCAAATTTATAAAGAGCTAAATCAATTATACAAAAAAATCAAGCCTTTCTCCAATTGATAAATGGGCAAGGGACATGAATAGGTAATTTTCAGTTAAAGAAATCAAAACCATTAATAAGCACATGAAAAAGTGTTCTAGATCTCTTATAATCAGAGAGATGCAAATCAAAAGAACTCTGAGGTATCACCTCACACCTAGCAGATTGGCTAATATGATGTTAGCAAGGGAAAGTAACAAATGCTGGAGGGGGTGTGGCAAAGTTGGGACATTAATGCATTGCTGGTGGAGTTGTGAATTGATCCAACCATTCTGGAGGGCAATTTGGAACTGTGCCCAAAGGGCACTAAAAGACTGCCTATCCTTTGACTCAGCCATAGCACTGCCCCAAAGAGATCATAAGGAAAAAGGCCTGTACAAGAATATTCATAGCTGAGCTCTTTGTGGTGGCAAAAAATTGGAAAATGAGGAGATGCCCTTCAATTGGGGAATGGTTGGATAAATGGTGGTATATATTAGTGATGGAATACTATTGTGCTAAAAGGAATAATAAAGTGGAGGAATTCCACGGAGACTGGAACAAGCTCCAAGAATTGAGGCAGAGTGAAAGGAGCAGAACCAGGAGAACATTGTACACAGAGACTGATACACTGTGGTACAATCGAATGTAATGGACTGATCATGAACAACTTGGAGGGATCTATGAGAAAGAACACTATCCACATTCAGAGTAAACACTGTGGGAGTAGAAACACCGAAGAAAAACAACTGCTTGACTACATGGATTGAAGGGATATGACTGGGGATGGAGACTCTAAATGAACATCCTAATGCAAACACCAACAACATGGAAATAGGTTCTGATCAAGGACACAAGTAATACCCAATGAAATTGCGGGAAGGGTAGGTGGAGGGGAGGGAGGGAAATAATGTGATTCTTGTAATCAAGGAATAATGTTCTAAATTGACTAAATAAATTAATTAAAAAATAAATTGAGGGAAAGGCCAGAGGGGAGGGAGTGGTTGGAAGGACTCATTAACCACCATTAGACAACAAAGAAACACAAATGGCATTAGAAAGGGAAATGGAGGGGATAGCTGGCTACTGCCAGCTAAGCACACTTCATTCCTCTCAAGGCAGAAGGGTTGAATAAAACCACATAACACTAAGTGACAAGAGGCCTATGGGAGGTTCCATGGTGGAAAAGAGGGATCAATAATACAAGCACACTACAGATGAATTCAAGAAAAAAAAGTTGGGGGTGAGGGGAGAAGAAGAAAGAGAATAAACTAAAATTGCCTGAATACCCATTGTAGATCATATCAGGAGAGACTGTTCAAAGCTCAACTCGTGTGTTGCTCAAAGCATGAAGAGGAAGCGACTTTTAGGGGGGGAAAGGAATGAGGTACTGAGAGCAAGGTAGCCCCCAATAATAAGGAGGACCAGAAGATGTTTGGGGGGATACACTTTTACTAGGACTCACATTCCATCCATGATGTCCTTGGGACCCCGGAGCCACCCTATGAGGTCAGTGTTATAAGAGGGAGTCAGAAATTTGCTGTGAAGAGCCCTGGTTTCCAATCCTGCCTCTGCTCTTTACTAGTTAAGTGACTTTGGGTAGATCCCATCATCTGGACCAGTCTCCATTTCTTCATCTTTAAAATGAGGGTCTATGGATCCAACCCAGGACTGTTGTGAGGAAAGAGCTTTACAGTGCCTGGCATACAGTAGGCAAGTAATAAATGCCTGGTGATTGATGTCATTGTTTGCAAAAATAAGTGGACCATATTCTAGGGCACAAGACCCCCCCCAGATTTAGAGCTGGGATGGCTAAGAGAATCTCTAGCCCAGCTGTCCTTAACCTGGGGGTCCAGGAACTTTTGGAGTTGTTTTTGGTAACTGTCTTTCAACATCATTGGCTTCCTCTGTAATCCTAGGTATTTTTATGCATTTCAAACCATGGTTTTGAGAAGGGGTCCATAGGCTTCCCCACAGTGACTGCCAAAAGGGTCCAAGGCACAAAAATGATTGAGAGCTCCTGGTCTAGTTGGGCCCCTTCATCTTACAGATGAGGAAACAGAACAAGAAAGGCTGAGTAGGCTGCTCAAGGTCATACATAGGGCTCATAAGGTCATAGATTTAGAGTTGGAAGGGGCCTTAGAGATCATTACATCCAATCTCCCCATTTTGCAGATGAGGAAACTGAGGCACAGAGAGATTGACTTGTTCAAGGTCACATGGATAGTGGGTGACTGATGGATAATTTGAGCCTAGTTCTTCTAGTCCTAATCCTAGGATTTTGATTTGAAAGGGACTTTCAAGTCTAACCCAAGGGATTCATTTACAAAATGGATCAGAGAGCAAGTGACTTATCCAAAGTCACACAGCCAGTGACTGCTGAGATTCCAGATCCAGTACCTTCTCATCTATACCCTCAGGCTCTTTGGAATCAGGTGCTTGAGAAGCAAAGCTTTGGAGAGGGAGAGAAAGAGCTTGAGGGAGACTTAGATGTTACAATAAGAACCTCTCCATTCTGGGGGACCAAGACCTATGATTTCCCCTGGAGGAAAGACCCTCCAACCTTGCCTCCTGGCCCAGGCATCTCTCTATGATCATTAGTTGCAGAACACAAGCTGACCTGAATTGGTGTGGGGACTCCCTCTGCCAGTGAAATTATAGGTTCTTACCCAATTACTATCCCCAGCCTTGACTAGTTCAGTAAAAGCATGGTATATTCCAGAGAGCAATGGGCTGTGTCTTTGAGAAGCAGGGAGTCAACAGATCTTTATTTATTTATTTTTAAACCCTCCCCTTCTGTCTCAGAATCAATACTGTCTCTTGGTTCCAAGGCAGAAGAGCAGTAAAGTGACTTACTCAGAGTCACCCAGCTAGGAAGCAATTAAGGTCAGATTTGAACCCAGGACCTCCTGTCTCCAGGTCTGGCTCTATTAACTGAGTCACCCAACTGCCCCCTCAACAGGTATTTATTAAACAATCACTACGCGTGTCCTGCGCCGAGTTAGGCTGGGGGTTTCGAGAAAGACTCCTCAAGGAGCTCACAGTCAAACAGGGGAGAGAGCATGCAAGTAGCCATGTCCCCATTAACTGTATATCACACAGTGCAGATAGAGTAGAATCCCATAGGGAAGGCAAAGAGGAGCATGAGACATGAGGAAAGGCAGGGCTGGAGCTGAGATGAAGGGGAAGAGGGAGAACATTCCAGGCACAGAGGCTAACCAGAACCAAATGCAAACAAAGACTGGGGGAGAGAGGCTGGAGGAGGAAGAACAAGGAAGCTGGGGGGGCTGATCATTGAGCAAGTGCATGAAGGGAAGTAAATGGAAGGAGACCAGAAAGCAGCCAGGTCATGAAAGGCTTTAAATGCCAAACAGGAGATTTTCTCTTTAATCCTAGAGGTACTTGGGAGTCATTGCAGATCTTTGAATGGCTATGGTCCAATAGCTAGAGCAGCTAAGTGGTATAGTAAATAGAACTCTGGGTCAAGAAGATCTGAATTCATGAGGTATCACCTCACATCTAGCAGATTGGCTAACATGACAGCAAAGGAAAATAATGAATGCTGGAGGGGACGTGGCAAAATTGGGATACTAATACATTGCTAGTGGAGTTGTGAATTGGTCTAACCATTTTGGAAAGCAATTTGGAACTATGCCCAAAGGGCACTAAATGACTGTCTGCCCTTTGATCCAGCCAAACCCCAGCTGGGTTTGTATCCCAAAGAGATAATAGGGGAAAATACTTGTACAAGAATATTCATAGCTGCACTCTTTGTGGTGGCCAAAAATTGGAAAATGAGAGGCTGCCCTCTGATTGGGGAATGGCTGAACAAATTGTGGTATGTGTTGGTGATGGAATACTATTGTGCTCAAAGGAATGATGAACTGGAGGGATTCCACGTAAACTGGAACGACCTCCGGGAATTGATGCAGAGTGAGAGGAGCAGAACCACGAGAACATTGTACACAGAGACTGATCCACTGTGGTACAATCGAATGTCATGGACTTCTCCATTAGTGACAATGCAGTGATCCTGAACAACTCGGAGGAACCTTCGAGAAAAATCACTAACCACATCCAGAGGAAACACTGTGGGAGTAAAAATACCAAAGAAAAACAACTGCTTGAATACATGGTTCGAGGGGGATATAATTGGGGATGGAGACTCTAAGCGATCACCCTAGTGCAAATATTAATAATATGGAAATGGGTCTTGATCAATGACACAGGTTAAACCCAGTGGGATTGTGCATCAGATATGGGAAGGGGGTTGGGGGGGGGAGGGAAAGAACATGAATCTTGTAACCATGGAAAAATATTCTAAATCATCTAATTGAATACAATTTAAAAAAGATTATCCCTGGAGGGAACATCGTACTAGCAACCTATTTTAGGCATCAAAATACCTTGGAAGAATCACCTTCCACTTGTACTCTTCAGAGTCAAACCCACTGATAAAAGTAGCATATATTAACTAATTCAGGTGCTTTGTAAGCTTTTAACATTATATTTCTTACTCTTGAATCTCTTTCATAAAAGGTAATATGTAGATAACTCTGAATTGCTTCTTGACCTGGATCTTACTTCTATTAGGGAAATGAGCCTTGTGTTTCCATGGTAAACATCTGTGCTAGTCCTTATGTTTCTTGAAACCCTGTTACTTCCCCCACCCCTGCCATTTTCTGAAACCACTGTTTGGTAGCTACATTCAATAAAGGGAAAGATTCCCAAAAAAGAGAAGATCTGAGTTCAGATCCAACCCCAAGTTGGAACTCAGTTCAAGGACCACTCCTCTCCCCCTCTCTCTCCAGTCTCCCCTGCTCCCAGTGACCATCTAGATAGCCCCTAAAAAGGTATTATTAAAGGGATAATCAGTAAACATCGAGGGAAAAAATCAGCAGTAATCACAAAGAGCCCATCAGGTTTCTTTAAGAAGGAGCCATGCTGGAGCAGTTGGGTGACTCGGTGGATAGTGAGCCAGTCCTGGAGAAGGAGATCCCGGGTTCAAATCTGGCCTCAGACACATTCCAGCCATATGACCCTGGGTAAGCCATTTAATGCCCATTGTGTAGCCCTTATATCTCTTCTGTCTTGGAATGGAAAGTTGTATTGGTTCTAAAACAGAAGGTAAGGGTTTTTTTTTAAAAAACGAGCCATACCCTTCCCTGTAACTAATATATCCCATTAGGTCCCAATTTGTACACAAATTCCCAGAAGTAAGTACATTATTTGAATTTGTCCTGCATTTCTCCATTGGCCTGGGACCAATGACCATAGTGTGCATAATTGTAATTTTGAACACTGAGAAGGTGAATACACACAACCACTCATGGAGAGCCATCATTCCTGCTAATCGGGACCTGGCCGTAGGCTCGAGCAAAACAAACCAATGGACTATCCATATCTCAAAACATATGGCTCATTCCTGAGATGCTCAGACGTGCATTTCTAAGTACAGCCAGTTGTCGATTTGTTTTGCTTGGTTCTAAATATTTGTTACAGGGGAGGGCTTCTATTTGGAGAGAGGACTGTGCTAGCAGGTAGTGCCGGATGGATTGGCAAACAGAAAGAGCATCCCTGGGACTGTTTTTAAATGCACAGAAGAAAACAAAACAGAGTTGAGAAGAGGATGCAAATAAAACAATTCTGTTACTACCTTCTTAAATTATATATACATGGATGTGTACATATACAGAAATACATATCTAATTTCTTTAAAAAACAAACAAACCGTAGATTGCGGTCCACAGTTTCTTATCCAGTCTCCTCATTTGATCTTTGGCATATATGGAAATGCTTTGTGTTTTATAACAATTGCTAAGCTCACAATTAAAATTTAGTTACATGAAAATGGAAAACCAATGTATTGGTTTCTTGTTCTGCTTGGCCTCAGAGGGCAGGCCCAAGAAAATGGGGGAAAGTTACAAGGCAGAACTTCCTAAGAATTAGCACTGTCCAAGAGTGGGACTGGCCACTTCCACAGATGGTGTCTTCATCCTCATTGGAGACATTTAAGCAATGGTTGGATAACCACTTGTCAGAGATTACCTAGAGGACAGTCTTTTTCAGGCATGAATTGGACCAGATTAGATGGCCACAGAGGTCCCTTCCGATCCTGACATTCTAGGATTCTGAATTATTTTAAAGCTCTCAGAAACTTTGTGAGGGATAGTCTGGGATAGTGGATAGAAGGCTGGCCTTGGAGTCAGGAAAACTTGGTGTGTGTGACTGTATCCAAACTATCTAACCCCTCAGTGCCTGTTAGCAACTCTGTAAAACTATAAATTACAGGTGAGTTGCTATAAATGGAAGGAGGCGATATGGTATGATGGGAAGGAAAATGCTGTCTCTGGATTCAGAGAAGCTAGGTTCAAATCCCACCTCTGACACCTCTTGCTACCTGTGTGACCTTAGATGAGTCATTTAGCTTCCTTGTATTTCAATTTCCTCTGAAATTCCTTTCAGCTCTGGATCTATACCCCTATGGTCCACTCAAATGACCCAACAGAAACACAATATTCCGGTCCAAAGCTTGATATGGAAACAATGGAGATCCACTTTCTCCCCTGAACATCAGACATCTTTTCTGCCTTCTGTGGCACTCCATCTGAAACCATGTATGTACCATTTGCAGTGTGGGTCGTCGGAAACAATAAATCACGTTAGTCACAATGCCAATAATAGTGCCTAGTTTTCTAGTGCTTCAAAGTTCATAAAGTCGTCCTTCTCCTGCTTTCATCCATGGTCTTCCAACAGTAGTTTGGGCAAGGGCCAAATTCTGTGCAACTTAAATACTGAAAGCGGTACACATCCATCTCAAATCTATGACCTGATTAAAACAATATGGCTGTCTAAAAAAGCCTGTTTTCCAAGCTGCCCCAAAGCAGATACAGCCATTGTTGATGCAGGCTACAAAATGTCACAAGAGCAAAGGTCCCACTTACATTAATGGAATCTTTTGCCATGCTCATCTGCACCTCTTGTAATGGACACTCATGATAACCCAAGGTCCTCAAGAGGATTCATACAGAATGTCGTCATCATTGCAGTTGAAGGGTAGACAATAGCAGGGAGTGGCGCGAACGCAACCCCCCCCCCCAGTTCCAATGTTCAATAAACCCAAATTCAAAACAACGTGGAAATTCAATCAATTGAGAGGGAAGGAAATTATGTAGAGAATGAAGAGAGGGCCCCACACAAGAGCACCACAGTGCCCTTCGCTCAGCCATGTTACATGGTTTTCCCCAAAATAGATTCTGCCATTGTGAGTGAAGAGACCATAAGAGGAACGAACAAAAGAATTCCGAGACTAGGTATTATCAGCTCGATAGAACACATCGTGCGTGACAGGGCAGCCCCTCTAACTGAATACAATGAAGGAGACCCAGAAACCTGCCCATCAGGCCTGCCATTTATTGGCGGCTACTGCCCAGCCCCTGAACTGAGACATGACTTAGCTAGCTGCTACACCTATAGTCTTAAAAATGGGATGGGAACCCTGGAGGCACTGAGCAGTGTCTTAGCTTAGGTAACATAATAGAAAAGCATGGACCAGGGAGTCAGGAACCCCATGATGTAGTCTTGCCTTTGCCAGCAACTTGCTGTGTGAGCTTGGGTAGGTGACTTGCTTAAAAGCTCTTTGTTGAAAATGAGGGTACTTGACCTGCTCTCCAGTTATGTGGTCCATTCTCCTTGATCTTTCCAGGAGCACTGGAGCAGGGCCTTCGCACAGCTAACAGCTCTTTCAATTGATATGTAATTTGTCCTCACCTTGAACTCCCTCAGGACATTTGGGGCTCTTTTGATCATCTCTCACATCCTGAGCTTTAACTGCCTGATCACCATTTTGTTCTATCCTTCTCATCCCTAAGATCTTCGTCCTAAGCAAAGGAGACAGAAACATAATAGCATTCCAGGCATTCCGGGACAAGTGGAATGGCAGGATGGGTAGGTGCTTTGTTGTTTCTCAGAAACACCGAATTTGAAAGTTACAAAGGATTTCAATGAGTATCTAGTCCAACCAATTCACCAAAGAAACTGCCGCCATGTTAACAGCAGAAGAGGACTAGTCTCTGCTTGAAGACCTCAATTGAAAGGCGATAACTTGGATTCCGTCCTTGGATTCCACTTGGGAGAGCTCAAATTGGTAGGAAGGTTTTCTTGGCATCCAGCCCGAATTGACATCTTGGTAATTTCCCTCACTGCCTTCTCCCCTCCACCTTCCAGTGCCCCCAATTCTGCCCTCTGGGCCCAACAGAATAATCCTCATCTGTAGGGTAAATAGGAGGTCAGCTCAGAAGGAAGGCATTGGAAGAGGGGTGGAGGATCATGAAAAGGCTCTTACAGTAGGAACCATTTGAACCATTTCTTAAAGGAAGACAGAGAAGTTAGTAGGTGGAGAAGAGGAGGGTCCAGGCATGGGGGACAGCCAGTGAAAATGCAGCAGCGTCAGGAGATAGTGTCATGTGTGAGGAAGAGCAAGAAGGCTGATGCTGCTATATTATAGGCAGGGAGGGAACACAAGTGTGAGAAGACTGGAAAGGTAGGAAGTAGTCAGGTTTCAAATACAGATGGATGACTTGTGATTTGATCCTGGAGGTGATAGGGAGCCACTGGAGTTTACGGAGTATGGGAAATATGTGTGTGTGGCAGAGAGACAGAGAGAGAGAGAGCAAGAGGGAGACACAGAGAGTGGTGTGACAGACAGTGTGTGTGAGGGAGAAAGTGTGTGTCTGTGTGTGTGTGTGTATGTATGTATGAGAGAGAAAGTGTGTGAGAGAAAGAGAATGTGTGTGTGTGAGAGAGAGAATGTGTGTGAGGGGGGTGGAGGGAGAGAGAAAGGCATGTGTGTGTGAGAGAGAGAAAGAGAGAAGGAGAAGAGAGAGAAGGAAGAGACAGGGAGGAAGGGGAGAGAGAGAGAGAGAGAGAGAGAGAGAGAGAGAGAGAGAGAGAGAGAGAGAGAGAGAGAGAGAGACAGACAGACAGACAGAGAGGGGGGGGAGAGGGAGGGAGGGAGGGAGAGAGAGATGGTAAGACTTGCACTTTAGGAAAATTGCATTGCTAACTTAGAGGAAAGATTGAGTGGGAGAAGACTTGAAGAAGGCTGTTGGAATAGAGAACTTGAGGGATGAGAAGGGCTTCCATCAGAATGGTGGCTGGCTGAGTGGAGAGAAGGGGATGCATAGGAGAGATGTTGGGAAAGCAATAGTTAAGATAAGTGGAACAAGCATAAGTGAGGAGTTGAAGATGACACTAAAAGGGTGAGCCTGGGTGACTGGGAAAATGCTGCCCTCAAGAGTAATCGAAATGTTTAAAAGAAGGGCCTTTTTTTGGGAAGAGAAGGAGTTCTGTATTGTTATGTGGGATTTGAGGCTTGAGTTCATAGACCCCATGTTAAGAACCTGTGGTTTATAAGAAGAAAGGGGGGCTCAGGACAGACCCTTGGGGTCACCAGTGGTTATTGTGTGTGTCCTGGACAAGATCCAACAAAAGAAACTGAGGAGAGTCATTGGAACAGGTGGGTGAAGAACCAAGAGAAAGCTGTATCCTGAATACCTGGAGATAAAGTATTAAGGAGAAGAGGGTGATTCCCATTGCCAAAGGCAGCAGGTGAGTCAAGAAGGGTGAAGACCATTGGATTTGACAATTAAGAGATCATTGGCAACCACTGAGAGCAATTTCAGTTGAATGATAAAGTCGCAATCCAGACTGCAGAGGGTTTAGAAGAGAATAAGATGGGGCAGCTAGGTGGCTCGAGGGCCAGGCCCAGAGATCTTGGGTTCAGATCTGGCCACAGATACTTCCTAGCTGTGTGACTCTGGGAAAGTCACTTAAACTCCCATTGCCTATCTGTTACAACTCTTCTGCCTTAGAACCAATAAACAGTATGGATTCTAAGACAGAAGATAAGGATTTAAGAAAAAAAGAGGTGGTGACTAGAATGGAGCCAACATGTCAGAAGATGTCCAAGTAGTATTTTCAAGAACTAGGACTAAGCAAGAAAGGATCAAAGCTAGTTTAAGGAGGTTCTAGGTGTAGAGTCCAATTTTTCCTATGGAAAGGAGGTAGAGGAAATATTTTGTTGTCCTGCCTCCTCTCCAAGTCCTTGAAAAAATCTTTTAACTCTCCAAGATTCTTTGTCTATTTCTTTGGATGAAGGAGTCAGAACTCATTCCCTGTTTATAAACTATGTAGCCACTTTCCTACTGACATGAAGAATTTAGAGAATCTCAGCCTCATCTTGGTATCTTCTGGGTGTAGATGGTCCTCATCACTCAAACCCTCAAGTCCTAGTCTTTGAAATTGAGGGTAACACTGTTCAGGAAAGTGTTGCATTCTCAATTTCACTGTTGCATAAGGTCCTTTGACACTTTGTTTTTAATTTATGCTGTTTAAATCTAAGACGGTTTTAATTAATCTGATACTGAAATCACAGCTAAGCAGAGTAGTTTTTCCTTCATTGGATACGGCCATTGTTTCCAAAGTGAAGGACTTTTTTCCAAAGGTAAAGAAGACTTAACTGTGTCAGTGAGCAGAGGACATGTATTTGGTAAGTTAATATGTACAATAAGTGTCCACTTCCACCATAAAGTGGAGTAAGGTTGTAAGATATTGATGATGAAGTCAGTGTGACTGCCCTCAGAGCCAAGGGTGATCTCCTTCCCTGGTCCCACCTCAGTTTCCCAAAACAAGAGAAGAAGACATCAGCTCTTGCCTGACCAACTCTGCATTTCTGGTATTGGTAGAAATCTACAAGGGCATGGCCCTCAGATCTATAACATAACAGATGGTTGGTTTGCTATTCTGGTGATTATCTGATAGGGGTCTTTGTACCCTCCATTTCCTTGGGAACTCTTCTCCAAAGAGAATGCATTCGTGCCCCCTTTCTGTCTCGAGCATCTCCAGGCTTGTAGGTCAGGTTTGGTGATAACTGCTCCCCTGCTTTGCTTGTGAGGCCCACACTACAGAAGAGGGGCCAGGGCCTATTGGGACAGAATCCTTCATTGTAGACTGACTCCTTTTTTAAAGAAAACACCTCTTTATCTTCTGTCTTAGGATCAATTCTAAGTATTAGTTCCAAGGCAGAAGAGTGGTAAGGGCTGGGCAATGGAGTTAAATGACTTGCCCAGGGTTACACAGCTAGAAGTGTCTGAGGCCAGACTTGAATCCAGGACTTCCTATCTCTAGATCTGGCTCCCTATCCATTGAGCCACCTAGCTGCCCTCTTAGACTGACTCATTAAATTCGAGACCACCTGCTAAACCCAAGGGATTGTTGGCAGTGGTTTCTGTGGCTGTATAATCCTTGGGTCATGTCCCAAGTGTTGGCCCAATCTCCACAGTCCCATTTCCCTCGAGTCGGTCTCTGGCAGCACTGCTCTCTCCTCAGGAAGAACTCAACAGGCTTTTCTCCTTCCTGCTGCACAGTCTCAGAGCCTAATCAGCATAGGCTGCTTCGGATTCACCCCATCACACATCTCAGCTAAGGTCTGTATCTGTTCAAGACAGCTGACATCTGGCTGGGTACCAAGGAGGCCATTCCCTGCCACCGAAGTTGTCCCCCTTAGACACTCTGTCAGACCCATCACCTTGGGTGACTCAGGGACCTTCCAGTGTCTGGAGCCCACTGCTGCCTACCCAACCCAAGCCAGTGTTGTTCTCCTGGGCTGAAGGGTTCATGTCCTGAGAAAACGGGGCCTCTCTTCCCAGATGAAGAGATATTTCTGGATTTAACTGTGACATTCAGTTTCCCTGTAGGCATGCCTCCTTTGATGAGATCGCCTACCTCCTTAAGCCATTCTTTCTCAGAGGGGAGAATTCTTGACAGCTACCCCTTCTGTGTGGAGACTTTCCCCACCGTGGCTTCTATATATCACAGGTTGGCATAAGAAACGAGATGTGGGCATCTTGGGGGTTTGTGGAAGCCACACATGGCATGTGAAGGCCAGCAGAAGACACAGAAAAAGTTTAGGAACTCAGAAATGTGTACTTAACCCAAAATTTACAAGAAGGGGCTCTACATCCTCCATAAAAGCAAAAGCCAAAAAAATCCGCTTCCTCTGCTATGAAGGGAAGGCCAACGTTTTTTATGCAGATTTTCCCGATCTGGGGGGAGCTGTGCCCCTACCTCCACAATGTGAAAGGTTTAACTGCCATCCATTTATGAGGCATCTGTCTCCACAGCCAGAATTCTCAGGTAAGACTAGAAAAGCCTGGAACTCCCTCCCTCTCCAGCTCGATATGGAGAAATGGAACATCCCAGTTAAACCCAGAAAGACTGAGGCCAGAGTCCCCCTGGGGAGGGAGCCCCCACCCGTTTCTAGGTAGCCAGCCGGTCAGCCGAGAGAGGTGGAAAAAGTCGGAGAGTGGGGGGAAAAGAGGGGCCATGTTCTGGAGAAGAAGGCAAGATGGAATGGGACCCCTTGGGCATGCAGAAGGGCTTGGTTTGGAAAGAACAGTGACCTCCTTGGGAGAGAGAGACTGGTAGGAGATAGCTGAGTGATGAGAGAGAGCCACTCTGGAGAGTCTGCCAGGAACGAGAGGAGCACCAGATACTAAAGCCATTTGCCAATAGGATTCTTGCTGGGCATGAGACAAGCCAACCCACTGATTTTGGATTCGGCTTTTGTTCGTAGAGCCCAATCTCAAGTACGTTGAGAGAACCCAGAGCATATTTGAGTAGCATGAAGTTGATCACTGATAAGAGTTAGAGCTAGAAGAGACTTCATTTTACAGAGAGGGAAACAAAGGCCTAGAGAAGTGAAGGGATTTTGTCCAGTCAGGTAGCCAGTAAATATTAGAAGTGGGTCTTCTTCCACGAAGGCAGCCAGGTGGCGCTGCAGTGGGCAGAGCTCGGGTCCTAGAGTTAGGAAGACTCAGCTTCAAGAATTCAAATTTGGCCTCAGACACTTACTGGCTGTGTGCCCCCTGGGCAAGTCACTTAACCCTGTTTGCCTCAGTTCCCCCCCCCCCCACCCATGAAATTATCTGGAGAAGGAAATGGCAAACTATTCCAGGATCTTTGCCAAGAAAACCCCAATGGGGTCATGAAGAGTTGGACATAATGGAAAAACAATGGAACAACAATTTGCTCCCCATCCAATGTTCTTTCTACTGCACTCCGATGCCCACGAGTTGGATGCTGCCCACTAGAGATGGCATCAATAGCCACATATTGTTTTCCAGGGAAAACTGATGTGGGTGCAGGTGCCATGTCCCATAGACCATGTGAGTCCAAAACCAAGGAGATACCCACAGAAGGAGTGAAAGGCAATTTGTGACTCGCTCTGTCTCTATTACATAAAAGGGAAACTGAGAGCCCAGGACAGCCACCAAAGTCCTGCCATCTGTGAAATGGAATGTTGTTACATTAAACTCTTCTTCTCCTCAGTACTAGGTATTGATGCCAAGGCAGAAGAGTGGTAAGAAAGGCTAGGCAATAGGGCTTAAGTGACTCACTCAGGGTCACACACTTAGGAAGCATCAGAGGTCAAATTTGAATCCAGGACCTTTCCTCTTCCAGCCTGGCTCTCTATTCACTGAGCCTAAATTGATCTTTGCCTCTGTTGTACTGCTGGAAGGAACTACTTTCTGAGAAAGAATTGTGAGAAGTATTACAGGTCAAGAAGCCTGAGTTTGAGGCTCAAGATTCAAATTTTGTTTCCCAGAAGACATCCTACCCATTCACAGGGGAACCTTCTTGCCCTCAGGGGATCAGAGAAATGCCATTCTTTCCTGCTCCTTTTGATTGTCTTTTGGCCTTGTCTGCTTGCAGGAATAGGCAAGAAATGCTATTCCCACAAGTTTGCCTCACTGGTCCCCTTGCCAGAGCTGCCCAATACCCTGAAAAGACACCATGATGAGGCCAAACCCCCAATAATGTTAATAACTCTCCCTAACTCAATCTGCAATGATAAATTCCCACCTAAATCTGGCCTCAGATACTTCCTAGCTGTGTGACCATGGGCAAATCACTTACCCCCAATTGCCTAGCACAGCAATGGCAAACCTATGGCATGGGTGCCAAAGGTGGCATGCAGAGTGCTCTCTGGGGGCACATGGCTGCCCCCCTCCCCCCAGAGTTTGTTACTAGAAAGGCAGAGGGACTCTGGTGGAGTTGCTCCCTTCCCCCTCTCCACTGTGCCTGACATTTTTTTAATTCCTGACTTTTTTTCCACATCCCCCACCCCTCTGCCCAGCAGCCCAATGGAAGCACTTCCTCCCCCCCACCCTTGTCTGGGGTAAGGGGGATAGTGGGGCATGGCACTCAGTCTCTAAGAGGTTCCCATCACTGGCCTAGCCCTTCCTATTCTGCCACCTAGAGGAGTTGGAATACTTCTTGCTCCATCTTCCCTGCAGACCCTTGTCCCCTTATATTTCCCATCTTACCCCATAAAGCCTCAATCTTGGATCACTTGGGTCTCCCCTAATGAATGAAGTGACCCTTTTCCTTGCCAAGGAAAACTTTTCTAGATGCCCAATTCCAGCAGAAGTCCCTCTATCATTCCCAATCTCTCACTTCTCTTCAATCTCTCCTTGTCTGCTGTCTGCTTCCCTGCCGCCCACAAACATTAACCATGTCTCCCCAGGTATAGTTGGATAGAGTGGGTGGAGGTGAGTAAAGAATCCTAGAAAGGCAGGAGGGCACCAGGTTTGGAAGGGTTTGAAATCGTAGGCCAGTGATGGCAAACCTTTTAAAGATGGAGTGCTGGCCCCTAGCCCCACCCCCCAGATTGAGTGCTATGCTCAGCACACACACACACCCCTTACCCCAGAAAGGAGAGGGAGGAAGCACACCCATTGGGCTGCTGGTCAGAGGGGTGGGGGATGTGGAAAAAATGTCATCAGGCACAGTGGAGAAGGGGAAGGGAGCAGCTCTACCCGAGACCCTCTGCCTTTCTGGTAATGAACTCTGGGTGGGGTGCTGCCACATGCCCATAAAGAGTGCTCTGCGTGCCATAGGTTTGCCATCACTGTTCTGGACAGAAGACTTTGTCTATGCAATGGGGACCCAGGGAACTGTGAATTTTCCTACAACAGTCCTCCTAGGACCTCCAACTGGTTACAAGATCCCATGAAGTCGGTTCCAGGACTTTAGCTATCCTTGGAAGACTGAAAAAAGGACGGGAAGGAAGTCCAGCTGAGAGGACTGTTTTTCTCTTTGCCTTGAGGAGTCCGAGTTTGCATGTGAGTAGATGGGTGCCTTTTATGATAGTGGCCATTGTTTCTTGGATTTTTACCATGCTTTTCACCAATGTAATTAAACCATTTTACCATGGCCTTGAGGTCTGAGTGACTGCAAGATGCTGTCTTTGGAAAGAGCAGGTGTGGCATTGAGTAACAAGCCAGGACTGAGGCCAGAGTCGGATACAGGGCTGGAAGGGACAGCATGCTGGGTGACTGACCACTACATGCTCCAAGCACTGTGGTAGGAGGGGAAAGGCTAGTCACAGATAGAAATTTCGACAGTTGGAGCAAGCACGAGGCAATCCTCAACAATTTCAAATGCCTCCCCAGGCTGCTCCATTTTACAGAGGAGGAAACTGAGTGAGGCCCTGGGCGGTAGAGTGACACGCTGAAGGGCGGCATTCGAACTCCGAGCCAGGGTTCTTGCCACTTTTGTCAGGCTGTACGGGACACCTGCTCCACCTGAATATCCAGCTGCACCTGCCCAGTTGTCCCCATGGAAACAGCTCTGTCGGTTTCCCGGTGGAGGACAGCGATTTCCCTTGTGTGGCTTCGTTCCTCGTCCACAAGCTCGGGCCCTGGGCCAACAGTCCACTCAGTGCCATTCTCCCTTTGTGAAAAGATAACGACGGGGCTGGGTTGGGTTTCCTGCCATTCTTTGCCCCTGTCTGCGGCGTCCACGCTTTCTGTTTTGCTCCGGGGTGGTTTGCGTAGGGCAGCTTCGCCTGTGGCCGTGGGTGGCCCTGGAGAGCTGGCCTTTCTCTGGGCAGACAACAAGTGTCGCCGGCTGTTGTGGTTGGTCTGTTTGTGCTGGGAACAGGCGGGGCAGCGGGGGAGCGGGAGGAGGGAACAGGAAGGAGTTTGCACACATTTCGGCCTCCCTCCGCATTTCGCCCACTGCCGAGGCTCTCTAGGACAGTCTCTTTCCAGCGCCTGCAGAGGCGCGCGCGCGCGCACGCACGTTTTTCCCCCGCCCTCCCCCGGATCAGTGCGCGCGCACAGACACCCGCACGCTCCCTCTCCCTCCACCCCGCTCAGTGGGTCTCTTCTTCCAAGATGACAGGACGGAGGAGGCCAGGCTGCTGGAATCAGCTGGTACGTAGGGGAGCCCCTTGGCCGGCCCAGCCGCACCCAGCGGCTGGCCGCGGCTCTCTCTCCCGTGCTCTCTGTTCCTGTGGAGGCTACTTAGCTGCTGGCTTGCTCTCCGCGCTCGGCAGCGGCGGCGGCGTCTCTGCCTTGCTAGGCTGCTCTCCGCGCCCTAGCTCGCCCTGCCCTGGGCTGTTGAAGCGCTCGGGCTCTCGCTCCTAGCTAGAGAGGAAGCGAGCCAGAGGCGCCCCGGGGATGGGAAATGGGGGGAAGGCAAGGAGAGGCGCTGTGGCGGTTGCAGGTGAGCCCCGTGGGTGGGCGACCGGCTGGAAAGGAGCTCTGGCCCGCCTGGGGACGGGGGCGCCCTTGCCCAACTTCACCCCGATGGGCGGCGGCGGCGGCCGCGGCGGCCGGAGCTTTGGCCGTGGCGGCCGCCGGGCCAGCCGGCAGGAAGGAAAGGAGGCCAGTGTGTGCCCAGGGTGCCTGTTTGTGCCCGGCTCCTGCTTCCATTCCTTAGGGCAACTGAGGCGGCCGGCAGAGGGCACGCCCCCTCGGGGCTTGCCCGGGCGCCTTCGCCTTGACATTCCCCCTCGCTCTCACTCCTACCCCTACCTCGCACCTGGCCCTGGCGGCCGCCCTGCTTGTCCTGCCGGCCCGGCCCTTCCCTGCTCCACTCTGCCCTGCGCTGCTCATCCCGGTATCCGGCTATAGCGCACCGGGGTGGGGTGTGGAGCGGCCCGGGGAAGGGGGGGGCTCTGAGGCTCCCCAGGAAGGGGACTTTGAAGATGGCGGGGTAGGAGGGGGCCGGGAGTGGCCGGGCCTGGCCCTTTGGGCCTGGCCACTTGAGCTCTTCCTCCTCTGATTCCCGCAGATGGCCCTCTCTGAGCCTGAAGTTTTGGCTCTTCCGCTCACCCAGAGTTTTCCCCTCACCACCTAGCCCATGCCTCCCTCCCTCTCCCAGCCTCCCTCTTCTTTGAGTGGCTGTCCTTGGGTCCTGTGTGGATGCGGGCTTTGCTGAGGTGTTGGGCGTGTGTGTCGAGGGGGTGAGGAGATCTGGGTAGAAGCTGGGCGATTATGGATGGATGCACGCATGCATGCATGTATTCCGCGGGCTCTGATGCCCGCGGGCAGCCAGCTGCGCTGAGCAGAGAAGCCCATCTTCTCCACCTTTTCTTTGCCAGTGCCTGGCCCGCGAAGGGGGCTTTGATCGTTTTGTCCCCCTGCTGGGGGCTACTAGGAGCAGTGGCTTTCCTGCAGCTGGCTAGTTCAGCCCTCCCCCCACCCTAAGCCTCTGCTCCCTGTTTCCTTAGCAAATTTCGAAGGGGGACAGCAGTTATTGGCTTGTCTCTGACTCACAGGCTGACCAATTAGTTTATTAGAAAAATATGATGTAAAACGCCTCCTATTTGTTACCTGGAGTCTGATTTCCAGGTTGTCATTCAGTTCCGAAAGCCAAGAAGAGCCAGCTCAGGGGCCATTTTTGCTTTGTGACCTCGGGGCAGCTGTGGAGACTTCCCTTCTCCAGGTGGACCATTTATGGAATGAGATGAGCATTTCTCCCCAAAGATTATGACATTTGAACTTTATTCTTGATGCCTGGTTCAGAGGACAGAGAATTGGCTTTCCACTCACAGCCCTCAATCTTAAACTGAAAAGGACTTCAGAGCCCATCCAGGGCAACACATGAAGAAACTGAGACCCGAAGAGATAAAGTGACTTCTTCAAGGTCTCAAGTAATAAACATCAGAAGTATGCTTCAAACCCAAGCTGGCCAGAATTAGCATACTGATTCCTCCAGGAGATGGAGGTCCTGGGAGCAAATCCTTCCTCTCAGGCTTTACCTTCTTTGTGACCTTGGACTAGTCCCTTCTCCTCCCTGAGCCTCAGTTTCTCCTTCTTTAAAAATGAGGGGATTAGAGTTGTTGGCCTCTGAGGTCTTTCCCAGCTCAAGATCAGGGACTCAAGATATGTGACCCTGAGCAGGTCATTTCACCCCCACCGCCAGGACCTGTTTCCCCCCTCTGTAAAATGAAGGGGTTAGACTAGCTGGCCTCTGAGCTCAGAGTCTGAGTCCAGGGCCCAGTTCTGTACCTAGGGAAAGAAAGCTGGTTATATAATAAATAAAGCTGGAGCACTGGCAAGAGAGATGCCAGATCTATTCATTACCTTGCTCTCGCTTTCTTAAAGGGAACAGAAGGGGGAGCAGGATTCAGGGACCTTGGATTGATTCTGGGGAATGCTACCCAGTTACAGGCATAGCCCAAATGATTTAAGGTGCTCTAACTTGGCTTATCTGAGTTAGTCATTTGGAAATGTAGCCTCGCCCATTTTTACCCTCATTTGTATTGGGAAGAGGCCCAAGTAGCAGTTGGCATGCACACTTTAGGCATCTTTAGCATGGAGTTGGAATGACTCACAACATTTATGGAGCCCCAGACCGACTCTTCTGCAGCTTTGGTCTTGGCTTTCATTGGGGCAGGGTGGGGAGGTGGCCATCGGGCCAGTAAAGAGGGGAGAAGGCAGTCTGCCCCCTGGCTGCTTTTCTGGCCAGGCTCCTCATCCTTGATGGATCTCATGGATCACCTGAGTCCACCTCTGGAAAGTCCTGACACTAAGTCATGGCACGGTGACTCAGTGGCTTCACTAATATGGGCAGCGAGTTGATTTCGATGAAATCGGTTTAGTGAAGCCTTCCTTCCTCCGAGTACGCTGGAGCTCGTTCCAACTTGCAGGTCCTAAAGCACTGCCAGTGGAGTTTCTTAATTGCAGCAAAGAATTGCCCTGGGTATTGAGCAGGTCCACTCCTCCCTCTAAATCTGCTGACATCAAAACCATTGAGCCAGGGAAGGGAAATGAGGGGGTTGGACTCGATGGGCCAGTTTTCAATCTTCTGTTGGAGAGTACCACTGGAAACACCAGACCTGTTCTAGCCCTACCATTTGATGGCTCTCTGTCTGTGGCATTCAGGGGCTGCTGTCCTATCTTATCCCTTCAGTCAGTCACCCTGAGGGCAGCACAAATGAAAGCCCACTCACTGCCACAGCCAGGCTGAGGCGAAGATTTGCCCCTAAGAACCATTCCTTTTGGGGCAGCTGGGTGGCCCAGTGGATAGAGTGCAGGGCCTAGAGATGGGTGGTCCTGGGTACAAATCTGGCCTCAGACACTTCCTAGCTGTGTGATCCTGGGCAAGTCTCTTACCCTGCATTGCCCAGCCCTTACCACTCTTCTGCCTCAGAACCAATCCTTGGCATCAATTGGAAGGCACAAAGGCCAAGGGTTTAAAAAAGAAAAAGAACCATTCCTTTTGACTTGTTAGGCACCTCTTCTGTCATATCAATATGCCCTGGAACATTTATGTCATTCAGTAGTGAGGGTCAAATGTGTATCGGCAAATCCAAGTTGCTGATATCTTCCTTAATGTGAAGGGGAGTATTTGCCAAGGACCCAAGTGTCCTGGATGCCTAGGGACTCCACCCCATCAAGATACGGGTTGCAACATGTTCATTCAGGCTATCTCATAGTTCAGTAGAGTTCAAAGCTGTTTACTTTTTGCCAAGCGAAATTTTGGTACCATGGTGAGCTTGGCTCATCAGTCATCCAAATGGCCCTGATGTTTGTTTCTCTTAAAGGCGATGATTAGTTTCATCCCTGATCATCATCCAGGTAGAGAGATCTCTAGATTGGTGTTTCCTAACTGAGAGGCAACTTTGTTTTATGTGTTTAAACTGGGAAACCTTCTAGTGCTGCTTCTTTGCAAATAACACTAGCTCTTCTTGGATCGGAAATTGTTCACTGACCAGTGGACTGCTACTTTTGTCCTTGTTCCGGGGACCTTTTTTGTTTTTGATCTCAGGGCAGTTGTTGAGACCTCCTTTCACCAGGTTGTCCATTTATGTAATGAAATAATTTCTCCTGAACTATTATGAAATTTTAACTTTATTCTTAAAGTGGACGTAAAATTGGCTTTCCACTCACAATCTTCAATCTTGAACTGAAAAGGCCTTCAGTGCAACCCTTTGATCTTACAGATGAAGAAACTGAGAGCAATAGACTTCCCCCCAGCTTTCTAAATCAGAACCCTTTTCAGCTTTGCCTTTGTGGGAAATGTAGTCTCTAGATTCTAAATCAATACAATTGTTTAGACCTTTACTTTTTCTCTTGTTTTATTGCTATGAGATAGTATTTCTAGAACTGTTTGAGTAGTGGTGGGGGGAAGGGGGCCTGTTTTACCTGTTTGAACTGAGAACGCTCCATTATACTTCTGGGATCCAATATACACTTCTCTGTTTAACATTCAGTGCCCTCCATCCCCAGCCACTTGTAGCTCTCCCGTTGTCGTCTATTTCTCCCCTGCATGCACGCTGCAATCACACTCCACTGGCCTCCTGGCTGGTCCTCATATTTGACGTCCCATGCCTTTGCATTAGCGGACTCTCGTGCTTCTTCATCTCTGCCTTGCCAGCTTCCCCGAGTCTCTTCAAGATTCATTTCAAACCCCACATGGTGTACCAGGTGTCTCTCCTCCCCCTAGGCCTTGCCTTTTCAAATACCCTCCATCTCTCCGATCGCTCTGTACTGTGTATAGGTCTACTTATTTCAATGTTGTCTCCCCCATTAGACTTGAGGAATTGGGCTCCTTGAGGGCAGGCAGCGACTTTTTGCCTTTCTTTGACTCCCCAGGGTTTAACACGGTTCCTGGCACATACAGAGCAAACACTTACTAAAGCCTCATTGATGGACTCTTGCTTTTAAATATATACTTTTGAGGATATTTAAATAGATCTCCTTCGCTATGTCGGAGCTTTCTGGCATGGAATCTCTTATATGGGCAACCCGCCACTGGTGAGTGGTCTTAGAGAGGAACTTGTCCAGGGTCCCACAACCAGGATGTGCCAGAACTGAGCCTTATACCCCATCCTTCCGTCTCCAGTGCTGCTCCTCCACATCTATGCTTTTTAAGATTTACCATAACGAATTTCATCAAAAGCTTTTACTGCTTCTAGTGAAATAATCATCTACATTTTGTCCTATAGAGTTAATTATGCTAGTTGTTTTCCTAATGCCAAACCATTCTTTCATCCCTGGTATGAATCCAAGTTGGTCACAGTGAATTATTTTTTGGATACAATCCTGTAGCCTCCTTGTGAGGATTTTATTTAAAACTGTTACATCATTATTCCTTAGTGAGATTTGTCTGTTCGTTATCCTTCTTTGTTTTGTCTCACCTTAATTTGGGCATTGGAACTATATTTGTCTCATAGAAGCAGTTTGATGGAGTACTTTCAGTTTTTCAGTAATTTTTGTAGCATGGATATCAGTTGCTTTTCAAATGTTTGCTAGAATTCATTTGTTAATCCAGTTGGACTGGGAGCTATTTTCTTTGGCAATTCATTTGTGGCTTGCTCAATTTCTTTTTCCAAGATTGGCTAGTTCAAGATCTCTGTTTCTTGTTTTTAGTCTGGATATTTTATATTTGGGGAGATTTTAATGAATCTCCGTTGAATTCCCAGTTTTGCTGGCATCTCATCATCTTTAGTAATTTTCGATAATGGTTTTTATTTCCTTTCTGTTTAAATGTGAACTCACCTTTTTAATTTTGGCATTTAGTAAGTGGTTTTTCCTCTTTCGCTTGATCAAGTTGCCTAATATGAATCAGTTTTGTTAGTTTTCAACAAGATCAGCTCTTGGTTTTGCTGATCAGGTCTATGGTCTCTTTTTGTAGAGTTCTATTCTCTAATTTTCAGGATTGGAGGGGGCTGTTTAAAAGCTGCTCATTTATTTTCAAATCTTTTAAGTTGCATCATCATTTCATTGAACTTTTTTTTTCTATTTGGCTAACGGAAGTTTTCAGAGAGGAATTTTCCTCTGCTTACTGTTTTAACATACTGTGTTCTAAAAGTTTGGATTTCTTGTTTCATTTTTTATCATTGTTGTTAATGTTGTTAATGTAACTTATTGTTTCTATGATTTGTCCTTCAACTCAGTCATTGTTCAAGATGGCATTACTTAGTCTCCATTTAAGTCTGTATTTTTTCCATATAGTTCCTTTGTTCATCATAAGTTTTACTGTTTCATGATCTATAAAACATGTGTTGATTATTTCTTCCTCTTTACATATGTTTATGATTCCTTTATGTCCTAGCATGATGATTTTTGCAAGGTACTATAGCACACTGAGAAATATTCATATTCTTTAGTATTCCTTGCAGAAGGTACCATAGCTCAGGCAAGTCTAGCCGAGATCTCGTTCTTACATTACTTCTTTTTAAAATATATCTCTTGTATTTATCCAGCTCTGAGAGGAACACTAAAATATCTGACTCTTGTTGTGTTACTATCAAATTCCTTTTGCTTCTGTCACCTAGCTTTTCTTTTGAGAACATAGCTCTGTTTAGTGTCTGTGCATTGAATATTGTTAATTTCTTATTGTCTTCGGTGCCTTTAGTGCATAAAGCATAATGTAGTTTGACTATCGATTTTTAGTTTCCTTATGGAAGATCGTGATGCTAATTCTTGTTTTCTTAGAGTTGTCTGAGGCATAATACATTGTTGGCATCCCCCTTGTTTTCATTCTGTTTGTTTAAAATGAGTTTTATATATAAAAATATATACATATATATTTATATATAAAATATATATATAGCAAATTGTTGGATTTTATTTTCTTATTTCGATGTTCATTTTCTTTTTATTGCAGGATTTAATCTATTCAAATTTGAGATTGGAATTGTTTAGTTTGTGTTTTCTCCCATCAATTACTTATGTACATATATATGAGATGTCATCGGACTTGCAATTTCATTGGCATAGGGAACTCTCCAATGAGGAAACTGCCTCTACCCATGCATGTTGACCCCTTAGAGAAATGCCTAGAGCACTAGAGGTGAAGTGACCAGGGTCACAGGGCCAGAATGTGGCAGAGGCAAGATTTGAGCTCAAGTCTTCATTACCCTGGGGCAGCTAGGTGGCTCGGTGAATAGAGTGCCAGCCCTGGAGATGGGAGGTCCTGATTTCAAATATGGCCTCAGACACTTCCCAGCTATGTGACCCTGGGCAAGTTGCTTAAGAGTTTACCCTTGAGGGAAGCTGGGTAGCTCAGTGGATTGAGAGTCGGGCCTAGAGACCGGAGGTCCTGGATTCAAATTTGACCACAGATACTTCCTAACTATATGACCCTGGACAAGTCACTTAACTCCCTAGCCCTTTGCCTAGCCCTTACCACTCTTCTGCCTTGGAACCAATACTTTAAATGGATTCTAAGATGGAAGGTAAGGGTTTAAAAAAAGAGTTTACCCTTGCCTGGCTTAAGTATCAATTCTAAGGCAAAAGAATGGTGAGGGCTAAGCAGTGAGGTTAAGTGACTTTCCCAGGGTCACACAGCTGGGAAGTGTCTGAGACCAGATTTGAACCGAAGACCTCTCGACTCCAGGGCTGGCACTCTATTCACTAAGCTACCTAGCTGTCCCCAGGGTAAGGGTTTTAAAGTCAAAAAAACCTTTTTTACTCTGAGTCCAACACTATCCATTATGCCAAACTACTAAAATGTGTATTATATATACTAATAGAAATGTTTTGCCAATTATGTTTGTTTTATTACTTCACATTTAAACCCCGTCTCTTTCCCCTCCCTCCCATTGCCTTGCACAATCCCAAACTCTGGGTTTCTTCTTTTTAGTATTGCTCTCCCTTGCTCTTGTTTAAGCCTTCTCTTTCTCCCAGCTCAGCTAAGACTATGGCACCTAATCGTCCTTTCCCCCACCCCCTCTGTTCCATTCTTCTGTGTCAGTGATATTAATTTATGATGCCCCCTTCCAAGAAGTGCTGTCTTCCTCCAGTCCCTTCTCTTATGTATGCCCCATCATTCTTCTAGAACTGTCTGCTCTAGGATTTCTGAACTTTTCTTTGTGTCTTGGGTCCATTTGAGACAGCCAATCCCTTCTCAGATAGCATAATGTTTTTAAGTAACTGAAGGGAATGTTGAATTTCAGTTAGAAAATAAAGATAGAATTTTGCTCCCTCATCCAAGTTCTTGAACCTCCTGAAATCTAGCCATGACTTCTGTTAAGAAACCCTCCTCAACTCTATTCTAGGATCAGTTGCTAGCAATGCTAATTCTCAATGGAAGTGGGATATGGTAGCAAGTGTTCCACAAGGATAGTCTGGGAGAAGGGGTGGGTCGGACTGTTCTTTACCTCATCACTTAGCCTTTTTGATGTCACACCTCTCTCCTTTTGAACCTCAGAAACCCTGTTCCCCCATCTCGGAGTCGTGCCTCCCCAGATACCCAGCTGCTCCCCCCTCCAAGTGGGAATTAGCACTGACAGCTATAACCTCAAGTTGTATAAGCTCATTTATGTCCAACGTCCCACCCTCCCAAAGCAGGATTCATTATAAGATGCATATTTTGCTCTCTGGCCTCTGAGGGGCTGACTGTGTACTACCCCTGCTCTGTTTATACTCAGTTTCCATTCCTTCCTCTGTATTCTGCCCTACCACCAATGCTGTGATCCCACCCCACCCCTCCTGGTAGCAAGGGGAGAAACTGAAAGCCTCTTGTCCTTTTCTTGAGTGATGACCACTCCTTATTTGTCCCCCCTTTCATTCTCTCCTCTTCCTGGCTGAGATACACTCCTCCTTTTTATCCTTCCAACTACAATATTGACTTATTAATGAGGGGCTGAGAATTTTCCCCTGAAATATTAATACACTCTGTCTACCTCATTTTCTCTCAGTTTTTCCCATTACATATTTCGTTCTTTAGCTTATATTTTTCTTTTTCATTTCCAACGTAGCAGACATCAAGAAACAGCATTTCAATAAAAAGGGGACTGAAAAGAATGTATATGAAACTGTGAACTTCTTTTATATATAAGTTTTTTATGGTAGTGACAAAACTGCCAAACTGCCTTCTGTCTTCTTCTGAACTTCCTTCTGTTCTCTTCTTTGTCCTTTTTGGTTTCACTAATGTTCTTTTTTTGTCTTCTTTTTGAATCTCCCATTACTCACCAACGCCACCCCCCCCCCAATACCTCCAATAGAAACCTGCAACAAATGAGTAATGAGAGCGGACACGTTAGCTATAACTGAAAATGGCTGCCTTGGTCTGCTCCTCTAGTCTATGAAGAAGAAGTGTGACGTGCTCTATCATTTTTCCAAAGGTCCAATTGGCCACTGCTCTGAATTACAGTTCTGCAGTCTTTCAGAGTTGTCTTCCTTTCCATTGTCCTGATCATTGAGTAGATCGTCCATTTATTTTACTCATTCTGCTCTGCGTGAGTTCATACAAAGCTTTTCTGAATCCGCCATGTTCTTTTCTTTTCATCTCCCCATTCCTAGACTACAGTTTGTTCCCTCATTCCTCATTTGGACACCCCCTAGGTTTTCAGTGCCTTGCTCTAACAAAAAGTGATGCAATGAATATTTTTTGTACCTATGGGCCCTTTCCTCTGTCTGTGATCCTCTTTGGCATATATGCCTAGCTTTGGACCTAGATTTGGACCAGAGGTTTGTTTTCCAAAATGGCCAGAGCAATTTCTTCACTAAGAGTGCATTCATATGACTGCCCTCCTATGGTTCCCCCTCCAACAATTGCCATTTTCCTCCTGTCGTTGTGGCCAATCCGATGGGTGAGTAGTGGAACCTTGGTTGTTTTCATTTGTATTTTCCAGGATCATTTCTCACATGATTGTTTGAATTGGCATTTCTTCGTTTGGAAAATGTTTCCTCTAATCCTTTGACCATCGATTTCTCAGAGTTGGAATTTTGTTCTCCTTTGAATACATTTCCTTTATGTCTTAGATGTCAGACCTTTAGCAGAGGAATTTTTCTCATTCTTTTCCACCAATTTTCTTCTTTCTGAGATTTTAGCGTTAGAGTTGGAAAGGACCTTAAAGGTTATCGAGTCCATTTTATAGGTAAGGAAACTGACACTCAGAATTTGACTTGCCCAAGGTCACACAGTCAGTAAATGGTGGTGGTAGGATTTCTGATACAAGTTGTTCACTCTGTCTATCAGATGGTACTGGGAGCCTTGTCACCAGACTGGCTCCTGAGGGCTGGTCCCTCAGGACACTGCTGAGAGGGAGTGCGCCAAGGATATTGTATACTGAAGCCTCTTAGCCATCTTTCTGTCCTCTCTTCTTTTGACTGCCAGTTTTCCTCTTGGGCAGTTTTGATGACTTTTAATCAGTGGTCAGTTTTTTCTTGTTCCCCAGACCCCATCTCTGCACTCCTGCCTCTTTTCCTTCTTAGGACACTGAGGTGGGTGGTCTGATTACAGGCCTCAACTCACCTGTGGAATGGAGGAGGGAATCTAGAATCCTTGGGTGTGCCCTGGAACGATGGGGCCTCCACCCTTCCCAAAACAGGGACAACCTGCCCCCCCCAACTGAAATATTCTCTTCAAAGGCTGGGTGCCCCAAATTACAGTAGCCATGAGGGTCATAGGGCAATGGGTGTGGGTTGTTAGAGCAATCTAAATGGAAGGAAAGTGAATTGCCTTTCAGTTGAGTTTTTGTGCAAGAATTATTTCGTGGAGGGTCTCCTTGCTCATCTGATTGTCGTTGGTGACCCTTCTAAGGTGTGAGGTTCTTTATTTGGACTTTATTTGATGTTGTGGGGGAAAGTTGCCGCCAGAAACCTCTTACCCCGCCATCTTCACAGGATGGTTGTAGAATTGCTTCTCATGAATTCTAGGGCAAGACGACCCAGGGTCCCATGAAATTTCTTGTTGTCCTTTAATCCTACACTTCCATCAGCTCTTTTAACACCTTTATTTGCTTAAAACCCTGTAAGCTGGCCTTCCGTAGCACAAAGGGGAACAGACCCCATCTTTACTCTGGAAGGACCTTAAAGGACATTTGGTTGAAACCCCTCATTTTAGAGAGCAGTTCAGTGATTTGTTCAAGGCTGAGTAGAACAGAGCTGGGATTCAAACCCATTTCTTCTCACTCCAAATCCAACCCTCCTTCCACTGGAGTGTGCCACCTTCCATTTAGCCATAACTTCCTTTAATCTTCTGGCTTCATTTTATGGTTGTGAATGTCAATATTGACATGACTCAGTTCCTCCAATAGTATGTTGACTCACTGATCACTGGACAATGATTTCACAGTTAGAGTACCAACAGTTAGGTTACTGTCGATTGACTCTTGAAAAATTCAGCACACCACCACCATCACTGTGGACTCATAAGGGGACCACACAAAACTGAGGCCCATTGAATGTTTTTCTTTACTTTGTGGGTTGCCCAGCCAAAGAATTCATCACCTGGTGGTCAGCCAACTGGTGACAAGCTTCTCTGTACTTAGCTGGGCTGGTCCTCAGAAAGCAGACATAGTCTTGTCACCAGGCTCAAGCTCAAAGCTTTTCCACTATGGTAGAATATGCTTGCTGGGATGGCCTCGAAAATTGCCACCGTGTCACAGTGTGGCATCAGAGAAGGAGGAATTCCTTCATAGGGGACTAGACTACCTCTATAACCAATAAATTCCATTAGACATAAAATCTGTGACAGGAGCACACTGTATGAGAGTGATAGAAAAGGCTGGTTCTAACCATTCAGAGGGTCTGGTTTTCAAATCTTTCCTCTTATAATTAAAGCCAAACTCTTCATCTTCTTGGGCCTCAGTTTCCTCTTCCATCAAATGAAAGGATTGAGTGAGCTAGCTTCTGAGGTTCTAGATCTGGGATCCCAAGTGCACCCTCAAGGGAATCACTTTGAATTCCTGGGCCTCAGTTTTCTTTCATGTAACCATTTGACATGGTTGACCACCTTGTCTTCATGGGTACTTTCTCTTTCCTGAGTTTTGTAATACTGATCACTCTTGATTTTCCTCTTAACCCCACCACTGACCACTCCTCAGTTTCCTTTGCCAGAGAACCACCTATGTCCTGTCCTGTGTACATCCAGGGTTCTGTCTTGGGCCTCTTTTTTTTCCCCTCTACACTCTCTCTTGGTGACCTCATCAGTTTCCATAGGTTCAACTACTCCGCCTATACAGATGACACTCAGAGCTCTCTATCTCCCCTTCATCCCTTCTGAGCTCTAGCCCTGTGCTACCTGTTGGACATCATCACTCCTGTAATTTGAGACATCTCAGTATATCCTATATGAAACTTCTATTCCCCCAAAACCCGCCTTTCTTCTTAACATCTGTATTTCTGTTGAGTGAAACCACCATCCTCTTGATTTTCTTTTTTGCCTGGGTCTCCAGTCTGTAATCCACATCATTGCCAAATTGATATTCCAGATCTGAGAGGGGAGAAATAGGGGTTTAATTATATAAAAGAAATAGACTGACTTATATTTTAAAATAGGGTCACTAGGAATTTATATTTATTCCAAAGAGATTTATTTACAATTTATTTACAAAATATAGAAAGAGCGAAGTAAGAAAATCAGAGAGAAGTTAGGGTAAGCTATCTAGCTTAAGCACTAAGTAATTTACTCCCAGCCCCTGGCTCAATGCAGGCAAGGAGAGTTTGTTAGTCCTTAGACCTCAGCAAAGCTGAGGACCTGGGGAAATCTCTCTCAAAAGGGAAGCCTCTCCTGAGGCTAGTTTTTTTCAGAAAATCCAGCTGTTAAGAGTCAGCTTTTCACTTACCATGTGTCAGTCCAAAGGAAGAGATTTACCAGGAACAGGGTCTCGGCTCTAGTCAGCATATTCTCCACCAGCTTCCACTTCAAAGAACTGTCAGTAGAACTGAACTCAGGAAGTTGTTACTCCCCTTTAAAGACACTTTCTTTTGCATCACTTCCTGTGCCTTCCCCTAATTTTTACTTGGACAAATCATAGTCTGAATCCTTGCTTAGGACTGCCCAGAAGGCAGTCAGTCGATTCTGACTCATTACCCACTATTGCACACGTGGGTCCCCCACTCAAGTGTGAATGGGGTGTTTACACTTTTGGTAATTAAATAAAAAAATGGGCAGATCTCCATACTCAACTTTTAAGTATGGTGTTTACACTTTTGGTGATTAAAAATAGGCAGGGTTACAATTTAATCTTCACAATCAGGGGAGAGTTAAATTTAATCTTCACAGGTCTGATTATGTCACTTCCGATTAGGAATTTGATTTGGCTCCCTATTACCTCTGGGACAACAATACGAGCTTTACTGTCTGGCTTTGGCCTCTCTTCCTAGATTGATCTCATGTTAGTCCTTATGCTCCAGCCAAACTTCCCTGCTTACCATTCCTCCCCTCCCCAATGGGTTTCCATTGCCGGTCTTTGCCCCCTTCCTCCTCTGTATAGCATGCTATCATTCTCCAACTGTTTCGCCATCTCCATCTTCCACTTCTGATTTTTTCCCTCTGAAGTCCTGCTTCCATTATTTTTTAAAGACCTTTCCCTTCCATCTTAGAATCAATACTGTGTATCTTTTCCAAGACATATGAGTGGTAAAAGCTAGGCAGTGAGGGTTACGTGACTTGCTCAGGGTCACCCAGCTAGAAAGTGTCTGAGGCCACATTGCTTCCATTATTTTTAAAGGAATATTTAATTATCTTTGATAACCTGGATTCTGGCAAAGGGCTTCATGAATCCCATTGCCTTGTCTATTTAGTAGAGAGACCAGCCTTTTCTTGGAGCCACCAGCAATCAGTCACTTGACCGTGAAAGAAAAACAAACTTTGGACACTGTGCTCAATAGAGATTGGGATCTTTACCCATGTTTTTTGAATTCCTTGAGTTTGTATCTCACTCCTAATAATCTAAATAAGATCTTTACAACCTTATTGCCTTTGAGTAACTTTATAACCACATCCAAGATTGTTTCATTTGTTTATAAAACTTTATAGCTAGCCTCTACCCTACCTCCTTTCCCCCTTCCCTTCTCTGTCACATCAACTTGCCCTACTCCCAAATCCTTGCCCAGTTTGCTTTATTTACCTCTTTGCCCCATTACTATTTTTTAACCTGCCTTGCCAGTTACCTTCCCATTCACCTTGAGACTTCAGATCCTAAATACACAATCCTGTTCCTTCTCCTGTCACACAAGCTAGAAGTAGAATCTGGGTCTAGAGATTGTTCTTCCCATTTTCCTCAATTTCTTCTCCTCAAATGCCTTTTTCACCAAGTCAAAAGCCCTCTAAATCATCTTCACAATTTTCTATTTCTTATTCAGCTCAGTCATCTCTTCTCCTGTTCCTTCTCCCTTAACCTTCTCTCACAGCACTTGAAAGTCAAGTAGATGTATATTTTAGGAAGACGATTGTTAAAGTCAAAGGGGTGGAGGACATCAAAGATTTTCTCTTGAACTCTCAACTAATGAGGTATTTCAATGCTTCCTATCATAGAGCATGAATCTTCAATAAACAAATAAACAAAACAACCTTAGCTTCAGATTCTGGTACTAGGAGAGCATTTGCTTAGGGAATTCATACTAAGTCCTCCTTTGTATTGCAGGTGAATGACCAGCCTCCATGGTTCTTAATGGACCAGCAAGATTATTTTCATTAAAGATGGAAACATTGGAGTCAGAATTGACCTGCCCAATCTGCCTAGAATTGTTTGAAGACCCCCTTCTACTTCCATGCGCCCATAGCCTCTGCTTCAGCTGTGCCCATCGTATCCTCGTGTCCAGCTGTAGCTCTGGGGAATCAGTTGAGCCCATCGCTGCCTTCCAGTGTCCTACTTGCCGATATGTCATCTCCTTGACCCATCGTGGCCTAGATGGCCTCAAGAGGAATGTGACCCTACAGAACATTATTGATCGGTTCCAGAAGGCTTCTCTGAGTGGGCCCAACTCCCCAGGTGAGAGCTGCCGAGAGCGGACTTACAGGCCTAGCCCCACCATGTCTAGCGAGCGAATTGCATGCCAGTTCTGTGAACAGGCCCCACCACGTGATGCAGTCAAGACCTGCATAACTTGTGAGGTGTCTTACTGTGACCGCTGCCTCCGAGCCACCCACCCAAATAAGAAGCCCTTCACCAGCCACCGATTGGTGGAGCCAGTGCCAGATACACACCTTCGAGGGCTCATGTGCCTGGAGCATGAGAATGAGAAAGTGAATATGTACTGTGTGGCTGATGACCAACTGATCTGTGCCTTATGCAAACTAGTGGGGCGCCACAGAGATCACCAAGTGGCATCTCTTAGTGACCGATTTGAGAAACTGAAGGTAAGAGATCTGGAAATGTTCTGACAACCTGCCCTCCATGCTCAGGGCTGTGCACAAGAGGCTTTTCCCACATGGCCAGGCAGTTTTTCCCACTTTCCATTTGAGAAGAACACCCATTTTAAGTTCATATAATCTGGCTACTCATGCAGACTCTAGTCTTGGTATCAGAGGCCATGAGTTTGAGTCTTGGCTTTGCCACTTAATAGAGTGGCTCTGGGTAATCTGTTTACCTTTCTATTTTTCAATTTTAAAAGGAGTAGGATGTATCACATGACCTTAAAGGTCTCTTCCCCCAGAGAATGTAGAGGTAGCCAGTGGCCCATTACATCTACAGCCTAGTCAAGTTATTCAATGGCATCTCATTATAGATAATTTAGAGGGGCAACTAGGTGGCTGAGAGGATGCAGCACTAGGCCTGGAGATTGGAGGTCCTGGTTTCAAATGTGGCCTCAGACACTTCCTAGCTGTGTGACCCTGGGCAAGTCACTTGACTCGCATTATCTAGCTCATACACAGTATTGATTCTAAGATGGAAGGTGAGGTTTAAAAAAATTAAAGCTAATATAGTCTAGATATAGTTAACATAATATTACTTATAATGACTAGCATTTAGGAAGTGCTTTATAGCACTTTAAAGCACTTCAGGTATGTTAACCCTTTTGATCCTCACAATAACTTTGAGAGGTAAGTGCCTTTCTTTCCCCCATTTAACATATGAAGAAACTGAGGCACATAGAGGTTAAATGGCTTGCCTAGGATCACATAGCCAGTAAACGTCTGAGGCTGGATTCAAACTTGGTTCTTTCTGACTTCTAAGTTATATCTATTGTTGCTTAATCACTTCTCAGCTACTAGACAATATGGCATAATATTATATGCTTACCCATCTATTAGCTGTTTTTTTTTAAACCCTTACCTTCCGGCTTGGAGTCAATACTATGTATTGGCTCCAAGGCAGAAGAGTGGTAAGGGCTAGGCAATGGGGGTCAAGTGACTTGCCCAGGGTCACACAGCTGGGAAGTGTCTGAGGCCGGATTTGAACCTGGGACCTCCCGTCTCTAGGCCTGGCTCTCAATCCACTGAGCTACCCAGCTGCCCCCTATTAGCTGTTTTTTTTAAAAAAAAACTTACCTTCTGTCCTAGTATGAATTCTAAGAATAGTAACAGCCAGGCAGTTGGTATTAAGTAGCTTCCAATGGTCACACAGCTAGGAAGTATCTGAATCCAGATTTGAACCCAGCTCCTCCCATCTCCAGGTTTAGTGCTCTATTCACTGAGCCACCTAGTTGTCCTCCCTCCATCCATTATTGTTGCTCTCTGCTCGACAAATGTCACCCAACATAGGTATCTTCATATTGACAGAACAGAAAAAAGAAAGTTTTACTTGCAATCACCAATCTCTATTGCATACTGTTTTCATTTTCAGAAATATGACAAATTCAACTTGTTAGTTTCAAAGCTGTCCTATTTATCTGTGTCTCCTTTTGTACCTCCTTCTGTTCTCCTCTGTACATTTCTCCCAACTGCTATAATGACTTTTTTTTTGTCTTTTTAGGCTCCTTCCCCATTGTAATAAACAAGCTTATGGATGGGGATAGGGGCCGAACCTGTGATCTCACTGGTATAGGAAACTCCCTGTACCAGTGAGATCAGCATCTTTCTATAACCGAGAATCTTAGAGAGGTGCCTGGGGCATTGAGGAGTAAAATGACTTGTTCAGCTTGTCATAAAGCTAGTATATATCAGAGATAAGACTTGAACTCAATCCAAGGCCACCTCTCTATGCATCATGCCCCATCCAGCTTATTCACATATTGGCTGTATTGAAAAAAATATATGTCACTCTGTCTCCTCCATGCCTCTGCCAGTTCACCTCCTCTGTTGAGTGTGTCTGTGCCTGCATATCCATGTCTTTTTGGGTGTCTGTCTTATATAGGAGGTGGAGAGGTGGCAGCGCACCTTTATGTGTGTATAGCTATGTGGGCAATGGGGCGATAGATAGATAGATAGATAGATAGATAGATAGATAGATAGATAGATAGATAGATAGATAGATATAAAAGCCACTTCTGGAGCCATCAGACCTTGTTGATGAACCAGCCAGGCAGGGAGGGAGCCCAGAGTGCCTGACTGAACTACACTCATCACCACTGTAAAGATTAAAATTTAGGGGAGACTGAGGCAGGTAGAAATTAGTTTCTCTCTGCAATATTTTTTAGAGGTTTATTAAAAGTTAAGGATTAAAGAAAATACAGGATAAGAAAAACATGCCTAGGCCAGAGAGGCCTAGACAAGATAATCTCACATCATGGAAGAGCCGCGTCTGCCCCAAAACGGAAGTCCAAAAGAGACCACAAAAGCCTTTGCAATCAGGTTAAATCCCTTCTCGATCTCGGCCCACCTGAGAATTCCTTGAGATTACAAAGCATTTTGGGGAAGTGGAGGAAGGGCTTGTGGGGATTGAAGTCCAGAGTTCGAGTCTATTTTTACACCACAATGAAGGCCTCGGGTCTGCCTGGGAGTCCCAGCCTCAGTCGTTGCTGAGGTTTCATCAATGTTCATTGGTTCTGCTCAATAGTACTCTTACTGCCAGCCCAAGTGGTTTTTGAAGCCTTCTTACTTCACCCTGGGATTACCAAGCATCAGGTTGGTAGATGAATTTTATAGATGACCATTGATCCTTCTTCTCTGTGTCCTTCCTGTGTGGGCATAAATGCCTTGAGAAGAATCCAGAAAATGTGTTGACATGTGGTTAGTTTGGGAAGTGAGATCGTTGGACACCCAAAAGGGCCTGATTGTATAAGCTAGGGTGGAAGAGAGAATCCAGGAAGGGGGGAAAGAAAAGAGGGAGAGGAAATGAAGGCTTTCTCCCCTCTATTCTTTTAAGGGGGAAAAGAGCTCAACAAAATCAGCACTTATATTGGACCTGCTGAGTATAGAGTCCCCCCCCCTTTTTGGAAAATTTTATTTAATTAGTTAATTTAGAACATTTTTCCTTGGTTACAATAATCACATTATTTCCCTCCCTCCCCTCCACCCACCCTTCCCATAGCTGATGCACAATTCCACTGGGTTTTACATGTGTCCTTGATCAAAACCTATTTCCATGTTGTTGATTTTTACACTAGAATGATCATTTTTAGAGTCTACATCCCTCATCATATCCCCATCAACCCATGTAATCAAGTACTTATTTTTCTTCTGTGTTCCTACTCCCACAGTTTTTCCTCTGAATGTGGATAGTGGTTTCTCTCATAGATCCCTCCAAGTTCTTCAGGATCACTGAATTGCCACTAATGGAGAGTCCATTATATTGGATTGTACCACAGTGTATCACTCTCTGTGTACAATGTTCTCCTGGTTCTGCTCCTCTTACTCTGCATCACTTCCTGGAGGTTGTTCCAGTCTCCATGGAATTCCTCCACTTTATTATTCCTTTGAGCACAATAGTATTCCATCACCAACAGATACCACAATCTGTTCAGCCATTCCCCAATTGATGGGCATACCCTCGTTTTCCAGTTTTTGGCCACCACAAAGAGCGCAGCTATGAATATTCTTGTACAAGTCTTTTTACTTATTATCTATTTGGGGTACAAACCCAGCAGTGCTATGGCTGGATCAAAGGGTAGACATTATTTTATCGCCCTTTGGGCATAGTTCCAAATTGCCCTCCAGAATGGTTGGATCAATTCACAACTCCACCAGCAATGCATTAATGTCCCCACTTTGCCACATCCCCTCCAGCATTCATTACTTTCCTTTGCTGTCATGCTAGCCAAACTGCTAGGTCTGAGGGGATACCGGAGAGTTGTTTTGATTTGCATCTCTCTGATTATAAGAGATTTAGAACACTTTTTCATGTGCTTATTAATAGTTTTGATTTCATTAACCGAAAATTACCTATTCATATCCCTTGCCCATTTATCCATTGGAGAATGGCTTGATTTTTTGTACAATTGATTTAGCTCTTTATAAATTTGAGTAATTAGATCTTTGTCAGAGGTTTTTGTTAATGAAGATTATTTCCCAATTTGTTGCTTCCCTTCTAATTTTGGTTGTATTAGTTTGTTTGTACAAAACCTTTTTAATTTGATGAATTCAAAATTATTGATTTTACACTTTGTGATTTTTTTTCTAGCTCTTGCTTGGTTTTAAAATCTTTCCTTTCCCAAAGATCTGACATGTATACTATTCTGTGTTCACCTAATTTGCTTATAGTTTCCTTCTTTATATTCAAGTCATTCACCCATTCTGAATTTATCTTGGTGTAGGGTGTGAGATGTTGATCCAATCCCAATCCCCCCACACCGTCTTCTAATTTTCTCAGCAGTTTTTATCAAATAGTGGGTTTTGGTCCCAAAAGCTGGAATCTTTGGGCTTATCATAGACTGTCTTGCTGAGGTCTCTTACCCCAAGTATGTTCCACTGATCCTCCTTTCTGTCTCTTAGCCAGTATTAAATTGTTTTGATGACTGCTGTTTTATAGTATAGTTTGCGATCTGGGACTGCAAGGCCACCTTCCTTTGCATTTTTTTTCATTATTTCCCTGTATATCCTTGATCTTTTATTCTTCCAAATGAACTTTGTTATGCGTTTTTTCTATTTTTGGTATTTCAATGGGTATGGCACTAAATAAGTAAATTAGTTTGGGTAGGGTTTTTATTTTTATTATGTTAGCTCCTCCTACCCATGAGAAATCAATGTTTTTCCAATTGTTTAGATCTAGTTTTAATTGTGTGGAGAGTGTTTTGTGGTTGTGTTCATATAGTTCCTGTGTTTGTCTTGGTAAATAGATTCCTAAGTATTTTATATTGTCTCGGGTGATTTTAAATGGAATTTCTCTTTCTAACTCTTGCTGCTGAGATGTTTTGGAAATATATAGAAATGCTGATGGATGATGTGGGATTATTTTGTATCCTGCAATTTTGTTAAAGTTGTTGATTATTTCTTCTAGCTTTTTAGTTGGTTCTCCAGGATTCTTTAAGTAGATCATCATGTCATCTGCAAAGAGTGATAGCTTGGTCTCCTCATTACCTATTTTAATACCTTCAATTTCTTTTTCTTCTCTAATTGCTACAGCTGGTGTTTTTAGTACATTGTTAAATAATAGAGGTGATAATAGACATCCTTGTTTCACCCCTGATCTTATTGGGAATGCATCTAGTTTATCCCCATTGCAGATGATATTGGTTAATGGTTTTAGATATATGCTGTTTATTATTTTTAGGAATGACCCTTCTCTTCCAATGCTTTCTAGTGTTTTCAATATGAATGAGTGTTGTATTTTGTCAAAGGCTTTTTCTGCATCTATTGAGATAATCATGTGATTTTTATTGATTTACTTGTTAATATGATCAATTATGTGGATGGTTTTCCTAATATTGAGCTATCCTTTCATTCCTGGTATAAATCCCACCTGGTCATAATGAATCATCCTCGTAATCACTTGCTGGAGTCTTTTTGCTAGTATTCTATTAAAGATTTTTGCATCTATGCTCATTAAGGAGATTGGCATATAGTTTTCTATCTCTGTTTTTGACCTGCCTGGCTTTGGCATCAGTACCATATTTGTGTCATAAAAGGAATTTGGTAGAACTCCTTCTTGGCTTATTATGTCAAATAGTTTGTGTAATATTGGGATTAGTTGTTCTTTGAATGTTTGATAGAATTCATTTGTGAATCCATCTGATCTTGGGGATTTTTTTCTTAGGAAGTTCTTTGATGGCTTTTTCAATTTCTTTTTCTGATATGGAATTATTTAAATATTCTATTTCTTCTTCTGTTAATCTAGGCAATTTATATTTTTGTAAATATTCATCCATATCACCTAGATTGCCATATTTATTGCCATATAATTGGGCATAATAGTTTTTAATGATTGCCTTGATTTTCTCTTAATTAGAGGTGAGGTCTCCCCTTTCATCTTTGATACTGTTAATTTGGTTTTCTTCTTTCCTTTTTTAAATTAGATTGACCAGTACTTTGTCTATTTTATTTGTTTTTTCAAAATATCAGCTTCTAGTCTTATTTATTAAATCAATAGTTTTTTGACTTTCAATTTTATTAATTTCTCCTTTAATTTTTAGAATCTATAATTTAGTTTTCATCTGAGGATTTTTAATTTGTTCACTTTCTAGTTTTTTAATTTGCATGCCCAATTCATTGACCTCTGCCCTCTCTAATTTGTTAATATATGACCTGAAGGATATAATAGATTTTGAAAGGATGTCTCAACCTTGTCATTTTCTTCAATGAAATTACTAATTATTTCTATGATTTGTTCTTTACTAACAAATTTTATAGAATTGTATCATTTAATTTCCAATTAATTTCTCATTTTCCTCTCCATGTACCCTTATGAATTATTTTCAATTCATTGTGATCTGAAAACATTGCTTTTATTATTTCTGCACTTTTGCACTTGTTTGCCATGTTTTTATGGCCTAGTACATGGTCAATCTTTGATTTTCACTCCTAACCCTGCCCTTTCTTCTTTCATTATTTCTTTCTACACCAGTGTTTTGTTTTTAATCAGTCCCCCTAATTCCTGTCCTTTTTTTATTTTTTTATTTCCCTTTCTACCCCCCCTTCCTTCTTATTCCACCCTTATTTTCTTTATGATCTATTTAAACTATCCCCCACCCTCTCCCTCCCTTGTATTGCTTCACTCCCCACCAGTCCATTTGCTACCCTTCTACTTCTCTATTGCGCATGAATCAATTCTCTGCCCCAATGGTTTTGATTGTTCTTCCCTCTTTGAGTCAATTTCAATGTATGTAAGAATTAGTATTTCCTATCTCCAACCTCTTTATCCTTCCAGTGTATTGGTGTTCTCCACCACTCCCGCCATGCACTTCTTTATGACATATAAATTTACCCCATTTTGTTTCTTTTCCCATTTCTCTTAGTAGTAACCTCTCTTTTTAATTCTAGCTATTTATATATATATATATACATATATATGTATTTATGCATATATATATCTATATACATATTCATGTCTTGGCATTTCATCCTATACAGTTTATCACAGTTCCCTCTAAGTATAATTCTTCTAGCTACCCAGGTGATAATAACAATTTTTAAGAATTACAAATATCTTCTTTTCTTGTAGTGATACATATCATTTTGACTTATTGGGTCCCTTAAAAAAGTTTTTTCCCCTTTCTTAATTACCTTTTGGTGATTCTCTTGAGTTCTCTGCTTGGTCATCAAATTTTCTGTTCAGTTCTGGTCTTTTCTTTACAAATGCTTGGAATTCTTTATTTTATTAAATTATTAAATTATTAAACATTATTTTATTTGGTCATTTTCATACATTGTTCATTGGAAACAGATCATTTTCTTTTCCTCCCCCCCCAACCTCCCCCCCACCCCTTCCCTAGCTGATGGGCGATTCGTCTGGGTATCACATGTGTCCTTGCTCTGAACCCATTTCCTTGTTGTTGGTATTTGCATTAGGGTGCTCATTTACCTTCTCTCCTTGATCATGTCCCCTCAACCTCTGTAGTCAAGCAGTTGCTTTTCCTTGATGTTTTTACTCCCTCAGTTTGTCCTCTGCTTGAGGATAGTTTTTTTTTTCTTGTAGATCGCTGCAGGTTGTTCAGGGACATTGTAAAGCCATTACTGGAGAAGTCCATTAGGTTCTCTTGTACCACAATGTGTCAGTCTCTGTGTACAATGTCGTCCTGGGTCTGCTCCTCTCACTCTGCATCACTTCCTGGAGGTTATTCCAGTCTCCATGGAATTCCTCCACTTTATTATTCCTTTTAGCACAATAGTATTCCATCACCAACATATACCACAATTTGTTCAGCCATTCTCCAATTGAAGGGCATCCCCTCATTTTCCAATTTTTGGCTACCACAAAGAGAGCAGCTATGAATATTCTTGCACAAGTCTTTTTCCTGGTTGGGTATTGGGTACAAACCCAGCAGTGCTATGGCTGGATTAAAGGGCAGACAGTCTTTTATTTCCCTTTGGGAGTTCCCTGTAGTCTTGGTCTTCTAATTTTATTTTGGACCTGTGAGTTTGAGATGTTCTGTCCTGAAGCAGCTTCTTCTCTGTTCTTTTGTTTAATCAGTAGTCTGATCTTCCCCAGCTGACAACTGTTGCCTGTAGTTTGTTGCAGCCTTTTCCCCTTGGAGCTGAATCAGCAAGGCTCTCAGATCAGTCTGTGGGGTATGGGTGTTGGAGCTTGAACTTTTCTGCCATCTGATGGTTTCTTATCTACCCTTATTGATGAGATTGAGCCAGGGTGGAGTTGATCTGCACAACTGGCTGTGCTCTGAGGCCAAAACCTCCAGAAGGGGTGAGGCAAGGTGAGATTTGCCCATTTCGACAGAGACTGGGCTGCCGGCTCTGTGCTTCTCCTCCAGCTACCTCTACACCGCCTGTGTTCTGAGCCCTGGTCCTGGCACAGCTGGCACAACAAGATTCTCCTCTGGACTAGAGCCCCTGCCAACCTGTAGATTCTAGCCACTGCTGGAGGCTCAGCACTGTATGTGGGGGAGAAGTCCTGGGACCTTCCTTCTTCCTTCCCTTTAAACCTGTATGTTCTAGAATTCAGACTTTTGGGGGTGTACCTTTTATGTTGGGTCCAGGAGGAGGGTTCCCTAGCTCTGTCCTGCTGTTAGATTTGGTTTTCAGTTCCCTGGAAGCATTGTGTTTTTGATCTTTGAGGAAGGGTTTACAGAAGTCTGAATTTTTGCTGTCTCTAAGCCACCATTTTGACTCTGCCTCTAGAGCCCCCTTTTAAAGATATGGATCTGTTCAAATATTTTATCTATTTATGCAGATTCTTAGCAGAACCTCTTTAGTATGTTTTATAGACCACATTCATAGCTATATTTATGTATGAAAGGTAATTTCAGAGGGGAGGGTACTAGTAGTTGGGAACACTGGGAATGAGTTTTGACAAAAAGTGGAATTTAAGCTGAGTCTTGAAGGAAATCAAAGAAATCAAGAGGGGGAGGTGAGGAGGGAGAACATTCCAGGGGTGGGGGCCAGCCTGGGCAAAGGCATAGTATTGTATAGAAGGAACACCTAGTAGGCCATTTTTGCTGGATTCCATAGTTTCTGGAGGAGCCAGATGTGAAGAGCTTTAAACACCAAACAGAGAAGTGACCTCGGTGACCATGGACACATTGTTTTATCTCTTTGGGTCTTGTTTCTTCATCTCTCAAATGAGATGGTGGGATTAGATGTACTCTAAAGACCCTTCCAGAACCAGCTGTATCCTTGATCCTTTGAGCCTGTGTGATCTTAGGCAATTAATTTAACCTTTCCGGGCTTCAGTTTTCTCATTTGTCAAATGGAGGGATTAGACCAGATGGCCTCTAGATTCCCTTTCAGTTAAGATCAAGGAGGAAGAGCTTATGTACTTGGGGCTGATGAGTAAACAGTTCTGTAGAGATATAGTGACTTATCCAAGGTTACTTGTAGCATCTGTTAATTGGGGAGCTAGGACACACACCGAGGCCTTCTGCCCATTTGTCCCCTGATACTGTATCCAATGATCCTCTTGTAGGGCTGTTTCACGCCATGTTTTCCCCCAGTAAGACTGGGATTAGATGCTTTATGCTCCAGCCTAAACACATTGTCCAGGTAATTAATTTATCATTAACAAAGCAAATTGAGGGCACCCAGTAGCTCACACTTTATAGTGCTGCAAAGCTGACAAGCCATCTTGGGGGACAAAGGCATGGCAAGTAGTATTTCCATTTTCTGAACGTGGAAATTGAAACTCTTCAAGTGTAAGTGAAGTCAGAATTTGAACTAGGTTTTTCCCATCTTCAAGTCTAATGCTCTTTTCTTTATGCTATGCTATTTGCCTTGAGTGGATACTTATTGTCCCAAAATGGAAGACACAACGGAAAAACTTAAAATAGAGGGTTTGAAGAGGGCTGAAGTTGGGAAAGTGAAGGGATGGGATATGGGAAGGATAGAATAACCACCACTAAAGACTTGCAGGTGTTGGGATTGGAATAAGGCCGTGATCTTGAGAAATATTTCAAGTTGAAAATTCTGTATCCATGTGTATCCCTGAACTAATAAAAAGCTTGGGTAAAATTAGGAGAAAACTTCCTAACAGTTAAAGCTATCCAAAAAAGTGGACTAAATTGCCACAGGAGATGACTTCTTCATCAGAAACCTTGGGTGGGTTTCAATAGGGCTTTTTGGTGGGATACCAGGTGAATTCGATGGCTATTGAAGTCCCCTGCCATCACCGAGATGCTGTGATTCTGTGATTAAGCTCTCTCCATGGTATTGACTACTTGAAAATCTGCAGATGACTGATTGGATTTTCCAATTTGAAAATGAATAGAATACAGTCAAAGTATGGCTCCTACCAGAAGATGTTTGAGCAAAGTCTAAGGCCGAGTGGCAATTTCGATAAGAAGGAACAGAGCGAGATCCACTTTCAAACATTGCCTTTTTTGTTTGTGAGGAAATGGAAGATCATTCCCATGATAAACCTAGTGGAAGTGAGAGTGGCTAGAGAGTTGGCCTTGGAGCCTAGGGTTCAAGTCTCATCTCTGCTACCTTCTACTTGAGTGATCCTGAGCACGTGACTTAAACCTCCCTATCCCTCAGTCTTCTCTTCCATAACCCATGGAGGCTGTACTTGATGACCTCTAAGGTTCCTTGAAGCTCTAAGTTTTCTACTTAGATCACCACTGCCATACTGGCAGCATGGGCTGACTGGTCATCTAGCTTGGCTTTGCCAGAGGCAGCTCTCCAGCTCTAGTTGCAGAAAGGGTATTCTTTATCACACCCTCCCTTCCAAAATGGATGCCGAGAGCAAGAGGAAGAATAAATGGAAAGTCGTTCTGCTCTTGCTTGAAAGTAGGCACGTGAATTATTCCCAACACTGGTTTGTTGGGTCTACTAAAAGATTGCTTCCTTGGTCATTGGGAGCTACCTAGAAATGTCCAATGATTGACCCACTAGGAGGTCTTCTGGACCACTCTGGGCCGTGGGCGATGAGAGGGTGGGGGGCTGGGGGTCAGCTGGGTGAGGAGGTCTCCTTTGGTGTGAAAGAATGTTAATTTCTTCATGTTAGTAGAGAGAAAACTCGACTTTTATTTCAGTATTAGTTCTATCCAATTGGGACGAATTTTAAATTGGAAAAGCATTCGTGATTATCTCCTTAATCTCTCTGATTCTTCCCTAAGGAGGGAAGGATTGTTGAAAGTAGAGAGAAAAAATCATCTCTGGTCTTCTGTGGAGGAAAGAGAAAAAACCCCAAACAGAAACATCAGAAGAAAGAGGATAATAGCTTCCAACAAATAAAACATAGAAACAATAACACGACACAACATTTGTCTAATGATTTAGAGGGACTAAATGCTTTCCCAGGCATGATCTCATTTGATACTGACAACAGGCTTTGGAGATAGGTAAAACAGAGATCTTAGATTTGTATATAAAGCTGGAAGGGACCTGGAGAGGTTCACCCCCTCATTTTACAGAGGAGGAAACTGAGGTCCAAGGAGGGGAAGGGACTTGTCCAAGATCCCTCATAGAATCCTAGCCCGAAAGCTCTACTTATAAATTTACAAATGAGGAAACTATGGGTCAGAGAGCATAGTAACTTGCCTGAGATCACCAATAAGAAGAGCAGGTGGGATTTGAATCCAGGTCTCTTCACTCAAAATCCAGACCTCTTTCTAGTAAATTCTGCTGATTATTCCCATTTCTTAGATGAAGAAACTTGACTCAAAGAGTTTGTGATTTCTCAATGGTAACCTGACTGGTGTGTGGCAGGGTTAGGATTTGGAACCAGGTCTTTTGACTTGGAATCTGCTCTACTTTCCATTATGCTCTGAAGGCTCTGGGCTGAACAGTCTCTCCACCACTGCAGAGCTTAGCTGTTCTGTGACTTTGGAAGAAGCTTTTCACAAGTTGCTGTAGCCAAAATATTTATTATCCCTTTGCAATAAATCTCTCCAGGCTTAGCTGGGCTGATACTCCTATGCTGGACACACACAGGCCTAGCTGTGAAGCCTTCAGGAACTCAGTCACCTCCATGATGAGATGAGGTATCAGCAAAGGATCTGAATTCAAATTCTACCTCTGACATTTATTCTGTGTGACCTAGGTGAGAGTACTTTGTTTCCCTAGGTCTCAGTTTCCCCTTTTGAGAAAAAAGGGTCAGGTGGGTTAAATGGCCTCAGATGTCCTTTCCCTGCTTTATAGCTCTGCTACTATGAGCCCATGTTCTAGACTTCCATGGAGGGAACAGGGAAGCGTAACTAATACGTTTTGTTGTCTTTCTGTCATGCCTGACTCTTTATGACCCATTTGGGATTTTCTTAGCACATATCCTAGAATGTTTTGCCATTTCTTCCTCCAGGTGATTTTACAGATGAGGAAACTGAGGCAAATGGGTTCAATGACTTGCCCAAGTTCACACAGATAGTAAGTATCTGAGGTCAAATTTGAACTCAGGTCTTCTTGACTCCAGGCCCACTACACCACCTAGCTAATATGTGCTGACTGTCTGTCTTGATTTTCTCATCTGCAGTGGATCAATTGTATTTTTTTAATTCTTCCAGAGCCTCAGTGCTGGTTTTTAGTCATTTTTTGAATATAGTGTCCTTTAGTTCCTAATGTTGAGTTGTGGAGGTTTCAAATGGGAAGGTCTCTTAACATAGGTGCTCCCTAAGTGTTTTGGGAGCCAGGAGCTCCCAAGGCAATTTGCTAATCCAGCCTCAGTTGGCATATCTGCCAGTGGGGATGGGAAATCAGGTTGCATTTCAATCCAGAAGCTACCAGTGGCTCAATTAATTCTTGAATGTTTAAAAAATACTTGTGTTTTTGCCATTTCTTCTATAGCCCTATTAGGATAGATTGTAATGATTTCATTTGGGGTGTATGGGCTGTTCAGGGAGGATTAGCCTCCCTTAAATCCAGTTTACATGCAGGTCATCAAGAGTGATGTTGAAAATGAAGGACAAACAATTATTTTGTTTGTTGGAGGTAGATGGGTAGTACCCACTGGAAGAGACTCCAATTTGACATTCAGATCCTAGCTCTGCTGTTCACCACCCGTGTGACTTTGGTCGAGTCTCTTCCCCTTTATGGGCCTCAGTTTCTCCCACTGTTAAATGATGGAATTGGACTCTGAGGTCCCTTTCAGCTCTCGATCTCTGAACCAATGAGATATACCGTATTTCGTTTATATAGTTAAGTATTTCAGACCTGAAGTTACAAAGGCTCTTTCTCTTTCCCTCCTCCCTAGAAAATTATGATATTAATGTGGAAATAAATTCTGGCCTCTACAATTCTGCTGCTTTTTTAAATAGCTAAACCGTCACCCATGGCTTCCAGTCCAAACTCTTCAAGTTGATATTTGGGCCCTCCACAGTCTGGTCCCACCCTGCTGTTCAACCTCAGCTTCCCACTTTTTTCCACCACAAATCTCTCAGTCTAGCCAACTGGTCTCCTCTTCATTTTTGACCCCAGGCTTTTATTTAGGGTACCTCCAGCTTCCCTGGAGCTCCTGTTCTCTCTCTCTCTCTCTCTCTCTCTCTCTCTCTCTCTCTCTCTCTGTCTCTGTCTCTGTCTCTCTCTCTCTGTCTGTCTGTCTCTGTCTCTCCAAATCCTGCCTGCTCCTCAGTGCCTCTGTGTCCCAACTCTGCCACTGAACCATCCTGGACTACTCCAGCCCACGCTAGCTGGATTTTAAACCCCCTGAGGGCAAGGATAAAACCTTCCACTTTATCTTTAGGGAGTCTGGGACTGGGCCCTCGGTGGATTCTCAAGACTTATTTGTAGATTGAGCAGTGGTTCCAGATAAAGCACGGCTTCAAAGTAGTGTACTTTGCAGAAGTTTGTAGTGCTTGTTATAGCTCTCACCTTGTGGGGTATGCAGCTATCTTACCCCCTCTGATTATTTCAGGAGCCTGAAAGAATTATTGACAACGTGAGGAGCCAGAGTGTGAGCAAAAGTGTTAGCAATGGCCTTAATTTTAACCACTTATTCATTTTGATTGCAGGATTTTCCGCTGCCTAACCCGACAATGACGTCTGTGTAAATCAGACATGATTATCGTAATTCTCTTGGAGAGTGGTGTTGTCCCATTTCCATGCCTCCAGCCTGCCAAAAATATGGCGGATGAAAACCAGTGGGAATAGAGGAATTTCCTGAAAGGAATAAACAAGCATATTTTCATTTTCTCATTATGTTCCCACAATTTTCATAAAGCATGCTTAAACCCAGCCACGTTTGCACATTTTGGGGTTCTTGTTATATAAAATATTACCTGGCAATAAAAGATATTGGCAGTTCTGTAGGGGGGAAAGTTGAAGAGAGGAATAGAAGGGAAGATTGATAGACAGGAAGAAGAGAACAAGACAGAACAAATTCAGAGGAAACTCCAAAGGATGTTAGCAGGTTGGAAAATCAGATAACGTCAACTCCTTTTATCTCTTTGTTGGCCACTTGGCCTTTTTCCTACTTATTGTCTCTTTTCCCACCAAACCAGCTACCCCAGCCCCCATCTTTTCCTATTCAAATTTGTAGTTAATCAAGCTTGTCCTTTTTTCAGATTCAGTGCTAATCTGGTGTATGTAAGAGGATGTGGGTGTGTGTAATATATGGATCTATTCTATACACATAGTGATCATTTTATCTGTCATTTTACAGATTAGGAAATGGACGTTTTAAGGGTTTATAATGTTGCTCCAAATTACATAGATCGGAATTTATCACTGGGCCACCTACATAGGATCCTAAGACCTTAGATCTACAGTGAGACGGGACCTCTGAGCCCATCTAGCCCAACACCCTTAGGCTCTGATGAGTCAGGAAGACTCCTCTTCTTGCGTTCAGCTCTGGCCTCACATACTTACTTACTAGATATATGACTGTGGACAAGTTGGTTCACCATGTTAGCCTCAGTTTCCTCATCTGTAAAATGAACTGGAGAAGGAAATAGCACACTACTTACTCCAGAATCTTCCCCAGGAAAACCCCAAATGTGGTCACAAAGAGTCAGACACAACTGAAAACTGTCTCAACAACAATGACAAATGTGCCATTAAATGGAAATGGTGGTGGAAGAGCAGCCGACTATTTTGTGTTGTATTCAAACTAGAGAAGAAGTAAGGGAAAAGACTGTACTTCTGTCCACCAAACCTGACTCTTGACTTGGTATCCATCACCTTGGTTTACTTGCTATTTTGATCACAATTTCAATATCATTGAGGCATAGCACAGTCCTAACGTGTTTTCTTTTATGCATTGGAAACCATTGTTCTGAGGAATTCCATTGGCTTCCCCAGATACTGAGGGCGTCCATGATAAGAGAAAGGTTAAGAACCCATCAGCTAAAGGATAGCAGGATCTCTTGTATTTTTTATTGCTGCTAGGCCTCCCAGCTGGCTTTAAGTCTTGAATAACCCCATGGGCAGGGCTTGGCCAAGCTTCTAGGCCTTGATCTGGCTTTGTCCTTTGGATTTTGCTGCTGCTTGGACTTGCAGCTAATTGCTTGAAGCAACTAATCTTTTGTCTTCAGGTCTTCCTGGGGGGGGCATTCAGCAACTTCATTGGGCCCAAAGACCCTCTTCTTTGCCTTCTTCCTTCTGTCTGGCCCATGCTGTTGTCATTGCTTCCTTTTTGCTCCTCAGATGGCCGGCAGATCAACTGAAATTCCAGATGGTCAGGTCTAGGGCCGAAGACCTAGAGTGGGCTTCACATTAGTGCTCTCCTTGTGGGACTTAGCCTGTGTTAGCCCGGGAGGAAGTACATATTTTGGGAAGGTATCAACTGTGACATAAGGATATGGCCTTTGGTTTCTGAACCAGATGGCCGATTCGGCTGTTAGAAAACCTGTATGCCTTTGATGAATGAAAATCATATCTGGATATGAAAAATGACGTTTAAAGAGAAGACAAGGTGGGTCCCCAAAACCTGGAAGGGGTCTTTTTATTGATAGTTGGGAGAGGCTGGAAAGCCTGTGAGTTCTAGGGTAACCAGCTCTAGAACTGGAAGGGATCTCAGGTATCATCTAGTCCAACTCCTTCATTTTGCAGATGAGGAAATGAAGGCCCAGAGAGATGAAGACACTCACCCAAAGCCACCCAGGTGCTCTATGTCCATCATCAAGACTCCATTCTAACTGAAACACTTTTTATATTAATGAAATAAGCTTATTGTCCCAGCCCCACTTCTGTTAAAAGGAACTGGCATTTTGTAAACTGCTAGGTAGGAGGGCTTAGGCAAAGGAACTGTTTGCCCCCATTTTATGACAGTAATTCAAATCCCCCAACCGAGCAAGACCTCAAATTGGGTGTGCAGGTCTCATTTCTTTTTTTTAAGTGGTTTCTTGGAGGCTCTGAGTCTCAGATCTAAGCCACGAATGCAAAAAGCTCAACAGTGTTCTTGTTCTCCGAATTATGAATTATTTATAAGTGTTTCCAGCATCGAACATAAGCCTGGTACATAGAAAGCATTCATTTCATAAATGCTTGTCAGTTGATTGATGACATTTATGGAACGCTTTTTCAAAAACATATCATCCTTGTGGATTGCCGTGTTTCAAGAGAAAGGCATTATCATTTGAATTATTGATTCCTAACATTGCATGTTTGTGAGACAACCAGAGGTAACTGCAAAGCAAAGCAGTCCTAGGTTCAAGGCCCACCTCTGACCCATACTGGCTGTATAATCCTTGGCAAATCACTTGACCGTGCTCCCAAGTGACTGTCTCAAATCTTAAGTTTAAGTGAAGGCACCAGCCTGTATTGGTAGAGGCGATTTCCTCATCTTTCCTCATCCCATGGAATTATGGGTCCATTCAAAACAAATTAGCAGGAACATGGCGTATCTACTATGGGATTCCCATTCTATGTTCTATTTGTTTAAGGTACTGATTCATCACTTTGTGACATGTGGAATTTCCATCTGTCTAGGAATAATCCTCAAATTGATGTTTTTTTTGATTCTGAGATTCCCACCCTCCTCTCCACCGAGGAATGATCTGTGCTCTAATGTACAAGTTTCCACAAGTGAACACACTAAAATATATATGGGAACTTTTGTTAATAGACCTTTGACTTTATTGTTGTGGAATTCCCTTAGCCAAAAGAGGTTGGTACCTTCTTTTCCATTTCTTTTCTTAGATAGTTGCCTGGAGCCTAGAGAAATTAAGTGACTTATCCAAGGTCACACAGTCAAGACGTGTTAGAGTTGGTATTCGAACTTGGCCAAGTCTTCCTGACTCTGAGACTAGTTTCCTTGCCACAGTTTCAGCCTTATTCAAAGTAAATGAAGCATCCACTACCTCCTAGTAGATTGAAGGGGACTGCTGAGCTTCAGCTCCTCTGAGTAGACTTCCTGAAGAATCTGGTTGCAATGAAAAAAAGATTCTGGTCCCTAAAACCTTCACAGAGTTGGAAAAAGCTGAGATTGTGAGGTTCTGAAAATCCTGGTTGGGAGTGTCTTGGGGAGCGGGAACCAGGTCAGGAGAATAGTCTCTCAATCAGTTCTGTGGGGAGAAGAAGCCCAAGTTTAGGGCTTGAGAAATGGGGATAAAAATAGGGATATAGGTGAGAGGGAAGAAGAAACACATGGTTAAGCATGGGATCATAGATGGAAGGGAACACCCGCCATCTAAGTCTTCACCATCTCATTTAACAGAGGGGAGAAACAGGCCTGGGAAGAAGTGATTTGTTCACTAGAACATAGAATGGGAATCCCATAGTAGATACGCCATGTTCCTGCTAATTTGTTTTGAATGGACCCATAATTCCATGGGATGAGGAAAGATGAGGAAATCGCCTCTACCAATACAGGCTGGTGCCTTCACTTAAACTCAAGATTTGAGAGAGTCACTTGGGAGCACGGTTAAGTGATTTGCCAAGGAGTGGGTACTTCAGATGGGTTCAAAAAATGTCATCCTTCCTTCCTTGTCAACCATGGATGAGGCAGAAGGGATCTCAGAGGCTACATGGTACAATCCCCTCATTTCACAGAGGAGGAAACCGAGACTCATTGAGGTAATGTGACTTGTTTAAGATCACACAGAAAGTAAGTGGCAGAGTGAGGATTTGAACCCAGGTCTTCTATCTTAAGACCCAGTGCTTTTTCTATCCTAATTATGGGACAAAACACTATTCTGATTGTGAGTTGGAGGTGGGGGGCAGATTTGCTCGTCTCCAGCCTGTGTTTCTAAATGCTACGATTAGATCAGATCATATGAAGCCTTTTATGGACACAGGAGCTGCTTATAGCATGTGCCTGAAAGAATGGGTGTCCTTCTGTAGTGTCCTATCTCAATCCAAGCGGCCCATGCATCTAGTTCCTCCATAGGCTACTCCTTAATGGTGAAGACGGAAAGCTATTAGGCTAGGTGAATGGGTAAAGTACTCCTTAGAGGCTTGATTTTGTTTGCTTTCACTCAAGTATCTTCTTTTTCTTTTTTATTAAGGGGTAGATACAGCTTACTCCTATTAGTTTTTTTTAAGCCCCTCACCTTCTGTCTTAGAATCAACACTGCATTGATTTTGAGGCAGAGGAGCGGTCAGGACTAGGTCATGGGGGTTCAGTGACTTGCCCAGGGTCACACAGCTAGGAAGTGTCTGAGGCCAGATTTGAACCCAGGATCTCCCATCTCTAGGCCTGGCTCTCCATCCACTGAGCCACCCGGCTGCCCCCAGCTTAGTCTTGTTAGTGAAAAGAATGAACCCTCCTGAAGTGATTGCATTATTTGAATTTGTCCTGCATATTTCCGCTGGACTGGAGCCAGTTATCACATTTTATGTAATCATAACTTCACTCTAACAAAATTAGGTGGCACAGTGGATAGAGCTCCAGGCCTGACATTAGGAAGACCTGAGTTCAAATGTGGCCTCAGATAATCCCAACTGAGTGATCCCAGGCAAGTCACTTCACCCTGTTTACCACTGTTTCTTCATGTGTAAAATGAGCTGGAGAAGGATAATGGCAAACTAGCTGTGTGACCCTGGGCAAGTCACTTCACCCTGTTGCCTCGATTTCCTCATCTGTAAAATGAGCTGGAGAAGGAAATGGCAAATTGCTATGGGATCTTTGCCAAGAAAGCCCCCAATGGGATCACCAAGAGTTGGACACAACTGGAAACAACTGAACAAAAACTAACTAAATTCTTGTGTGCAAAGCTCTTCTGCTGGAGTAACCACTGGAAATGAATGTGGAGGGTAGCTAACTCTCCTAGCTCAAGAACCCTTCCTTAGCAAGCTGAGGCCTAACTGTTGGTTTTCTTTCTCCCCCTCCCCCCTTCCCGCTGGGCCTGCCGTCTTCTCCTGCTCAATGATGACAGCAAACTCTGGAAATGAACCTGACCAATCTCGTTAAGCGCAATAGCGAACTAGAAAATCAGATGGCGAAACTGATCCAGATCTGTCAGCAAGTGGAGGTATGTGCCAGCCAGCCATGTTTCTGACCCTTCTCTGTAGGCTAGATCACTCCCTCTTCTGTCTAGCCTTAGTGTTTGGGGCTGGGGGAGGATCACTAGCCACTTCTTAAGCACCTACTGTGCACTAGACGTTGTGCTGGGTACTTGTGATACAAAGACAAATTCAAAATTTCCCATCCGCCAACAACTTATTAAGCTCCTCCCATGCGCCAAGAACCATGCTACTTGCCAAAGATACAGAGACAAAATCATCATTATCCCTGCCCTTCATCAGGAAGGGTTAGGGTTAGGCACCTACTGTGTGCTAGTGCTGGCGCTACAAAGACAGACGTGGGAGCAGCCCCTGCCCTCAAGGAGCTTCCTTTCTATTAAACATGTTCATCCTGGCAGCGAATGGGGGGGCGTAGGGGGGCTGGCCCTTTGGAAGGGACGAGCGGTGTGGGGATTGGACCCAAAGTCTGAGAAATGGGATTCCCTAGGGTGAGGTTGCTGGACTGCCCCAGGGGCCTGGGGATGGGGTGGGGGTGAGGATTGTTGGCTAAGTTGACAATCTCCTCTTTGCTGGCATCACAGGTACGGCTCTCATCTCCTACTTTCACCTCCACCCACTGCCTGTCCCATTTCTATCCTTTATCCATCCTCATTGCGGTTCCAGCCCTGTCACCACTTCTCAATGTCCCTCACCTAGCCGAGCTGAGGAGTGTTTCTGAAACAGGGAAACTAAGCCAACTCGGAAGAATCTGGTGTTTTCCCCTTTCCCGTTGGGCCAGAAGAACCTCGCTGGGCTATTTTTTTGTCATTTTGATCTCATGGGAGGGGTGAGAGCAGGCATGAAAGGTCATGGGAAGCCTCAGGGAGAGTGCCAGGATAAAAAGGTTTTCAGGCCTGTTCCAGGCCTGTTCGTCAAGTTCTGATGGAGGAGACAGGTGAATGTGACCGGACGGGTGTACTTGGTTTTACACAATAGATATTTGCAGTACCTCCAGAGTTGGAGGCCAAATGCATTTTGGGACATCACATAATATCTTCAAGTCACACGAGCCCTGCTGGGACTCCTTGGGGAAGGCAAAGCATCCTTCTGATGGGGCTTACCTGCTATAGCTTTGGAGTCTAGATTTGGCTATCTGTACAGCAGGGGATGTCTAGGTGATGCGTTGCCTGGGGAATGAGATCCTTAGGAGCCTAGATCCAGAACTGACAGTGGGGCAGGGGGGAACCTCAGAGACCCTCTTGTGTTCCCGAGGAGGGGAACTGTGGCCCAGGAAAGAGACTAATCCAAGGCGGCCCATAGAATCCTAGATGTAGGGCTTGAAGGCACCTTATAGGCTGGTGATGGCAAACCTTTTAGAGACCAAGTGGCCAAACTGCAAACTGCATGGAGAGGGGGAGGGGAGCAGCCCCACTCCATGTCCCTCTGACTTTCTAGTAACTAACTCTGCCAAACTCTGTGCTGGGGCAACAGTGGGTTTGCCCACAGAGAGGGCTCTGAGGGCCCCCCTCAGCACACATGCCACAGGTTCACCACCATGGGTATAGGATCTCCAACTTGTTTAACAGAGAAGGAAACTGGGTCTCAGGAAGTTAAATGACTTAGCCAAGGAGACATGTAGGAGCATAATTCTAAGAGATGGAAGGAGTCTCAGAAGCCATCAAGTTCAACCCCCTTGTTTAACATATAAATTAGAAGTTGAAGCTGAGAGAGATCAAGTGACTTGTCCAAGGTCATATAGACCAAACCAAGATTTGAATCCAGATTCTCAAGAGCTGGAAGGCCTTTAAGCATAAGCCACTTGTTTTTACAGATGAGGAAACCAAGGCCTAGGGACTTCCCTAATAAACCACCAAGGCAAAGTTGAAACCCATGTCTTGTCTATCTGGAAGGGACTTGGGAGGTGATCTGATCCAGCCTTCTCATTTTACACAAAGAAGGAAACTCAGAACTGGAGAGGTACTGTGGCTGCCCCAGATCATACAGGCCATCTGCAACAGAGGTAGGATTTGAACCCAGATCTCATAATGCCAGAGCCAGTATCTTTTCCACACTGGTTGTAGTTAGAGCCTGGAGTGATTAAAGAAGGAATAGAGAGAGACCTCTCCGTCCTTTCTTTCTCTTTCTTCTGTTTAACTCCCATCCTCTCCATCTCTCCAAAAAAACAAATCAAAGAGATAGAAAGAAACACAGCAGAGGGGCTGCGAGAGAGGAGGCATTCTAGAGCAGATCTCACCTTTTCAGAAGTCAAACGATGAAACAAAATTAGTTCAAAGACCGAGAAGGTGGTTCCCTTTTAGTCCCTTGTTGAATAAGAGCTTGGGTTGTGCTGGAGGCAGAATAATAGGGACTAATGGCTTGGGTTCATTTCTTTCGTGTGTGCTTGGAGATCAGAGGAGGGCCGATACGGAATTAAATGGAAACCTGGAATATAGAAAACATATTCTTGATTATCGAAAAGCTGGTATTAACTTCTTCACACTATTAATGCCCTCCTCTTGCCCAGGGTGCCCACGTTCACTCATATTTTTATAGTTGGAATAGAGGGAAAAACTTTACATTTGATTGGAAGTCAGGGAAACAGACTCTCCCCACTCACTCCCTGAAAGCCCTGTGCCTCGTTTTCCTTATCTAAAAGTGAGAAGAGGACTAGCTAATCTCTCTAAAGGCCCGTCTCCATCTAACTGGATGCTCTTCCTACCTAGGGAGCTCATTAGATCCAGGCCTGCTCGACTCGGACCCATTCCCTTGGGCCCACCCTTCCTTGCCTGGCTCTTCGATCAAAGCTTTGATTCTCTTGACTCAGGGCCCTGCCATTCTCTGATGTGAAGGGAACAAGTCGTTAATACATTTTTCCTTTTGACCAGATGACTCTACTGATATAGGGAGCTACAGGGAAGGAATCTCCGTCCACCAGTGTTTACTCTTCTGCACCTCATGGCCTTGGAGACTTGTTTGGGGGCCCTGAGCAATTGCCCAGTGTTTGATAATCGGTGCCCCACACTGTCCCCCTGTAACTGACCCCCACTGATGCTTTCTTTCTTGGGGGATGAACCACGAACACTGACCCTCCCAGATGATAGCTGTATATTTCGACTCTGGCTTCGGGAGAAAAGGAGGGACTCCGTCACAACTAGCAGCTCACTTTAGGAGCAATCCTCCAAGCTGGCCATGTGGGTGGCCATCTCTTCGGTCTATGCATAGGGCTATCTCTTCAAGTACTTTTGCATGTCACGGTGCCAAAAAAAGAACCCAAGCTAGAGGCATGGGTCTTATTCCTTGAGAGCTGACAGTATAACAGACGCACACACATCTGTGTGCACAGAAAATACTTACAGCAGAATAAAAATGGAAAAAAATATAGGGTGTCCCAAAAGTTTTAGTGCAGTTTTAAGTTTATAAAAGCCTAAACTGCACTAAGACTTTTGAGACAATCTGTATACTATATTACATCAAAATCTCTTAAGTCGTATTTTATATCATATTGAAATTGCTTGCTGTGTTGTGGGCTGGGTGGCTACATCGTCTGTGATGTTATCATCAAAAGTTTAGGAATGTGCTTTGGATATACAAGGGATCTGTGATGTCATTGGAACAGGACACTTTGGAGGGAGGAAACTCCTTTCAGCAATGCACATTAATACCTTCTTTGCAGCTAGGGGGCACTGCAGTGGATAGAGCATCAGGCCTGGAATCGGGAAGACCAGAGTTCAAATCCACCCTCAGACACTTCCTGGTTGTGGGACCCCCCGCTTCAGTTTCCTCCTCTGTTAAATGAGCTGAAGAAGGAAATGGCAAACCAACAACAACCCTATTTTCCATTTTAGGCTCAAGACTGTGTATCGGTTCCAAGACAGAAGAGCAGTAAGGGCTAGGCAATGGGGGTTAAGTGACTTGCCCAAGGTCACACAGCTAGGAAGTATCTGAGGCTAGATTTGGACCCGGGATCTCCTTTCTCCAGACCAGGCCATTTATTAACTGTGCTACGTAGCTGCTCCTGATTATCTTTTAAAAAAAAACTCTAGCCTTCTGTTTCAGTATCAATTCTAATGCAGAAGAATGGTAAGGGCTAAGTCAGAGGAGTTAAGAGACTTGTCCAGGGTCTCACAACTAAGTAGTGTCTGAGGCTAGATTTGAACCCAAGACCTTCCATCTCCAGGCCTGGCTCTCTATCCACTGAACCACCCAGATGCCCCCACTCCAGTATTCTTGCTAAGAAAACCCCAAATCGGGTCATGGAGAGTCAGACCCATTTGAAACAACTGAACACCACCACCTACTTTGCAAAGTTATTGGCCTAGAGAATTGCCTTGAGCATGGAGAGGTTGTGACTTGCCCAGGGTCTCACAATCGATCAGTTCATGTCTTTGAGGTTAATTCTCTCTATACATGATGTCACACTGCTTCTCCTGGGTCAAACTGCTTAATGTAAGTCAAGACAGTTAGTAAATTGAATGTTCAAGCTGAAAAGGACCCCCAGAGTCCTTCAAATCCAACTTCCTCATTTAACTGGAGGATACCAAGGCTCAGAGAGTAGAAATGAATTGTACAAGGTCACTGGGCTTAGCTCAGGTCTCTGGTCTCCTGGCTCAGTGAGAGCACCTAACAAGGACCCATTGATAGAAAATACTATAAAGGTTGGTGAACCCGGTGGAGAATGGGTACAACTGAGACCAGGAGGAGAGGAAAAAATTAGTTCAATTTCCTCAGCATGGGAGATCCCAAGAGAATGATCTTGGTTCTTGTCCTCAAGAAGCTTCCATTCTGCTGCAACAATCCAAGATGGATGCCTATTAGTAAGTGCAAGAGAGCTGGAAGAAGGAGAAAATGCCCTTAAGTGAGCAAGGGACCAGGCAGGGCTTGGTATTGGAGGTCATGGCTGAGCTGAGCCTAGAAGGGAGTCAGGGATTCTAAGGGATAGAAGTTAGAAAGCAGTATATTCCAAGCATGTAGAAAAGATAGCCTGTGCAAAGGTTTGGAGATGGGAAATGGGCTGTCCAGTTGAGGGGAGTTAATAGACCAGTTTGGCTGGAATCTCAACTGTACGAAGGAGAATATTGAGAAATTAACCTGGGAAGGTAGGTGGGAGCTGGATTGTGAAAGACTTTAGATGCCAACTGAAGCAATTTGCCCCAAAAGGAAGCCAATGAAGACTTTTTCAAAGGGAAGGGATATGGTTAAGCTTGACTCTTAGGAAGACTAATTTGGCAGCTTTATGGACAATGGATTAGGGAGAGGTGAGACTGGATGCTGGGAAATGGGTGGGATATGATTTAGGATTAGGCATGAGAGTTGTGGCCATGTGTATGGAGAGAAAAGGATTGGACGGCATAAATGTTGTAGATATAGAATTGACAAGACTTGGTAAGTGACTAGAAATGAGGGATGATGGAGAGGGATGACACCGAGGTAGGTCACAGACCTGGGCGACTAGTCCCCTCGTCCAAAACAGAGAACTTTGGAGGAACAGTGAGTTTAGGGGGAGAATAGAGTCCTTTTTGGCTATATGAACAAAAGATATTAAACAAGAAGGTAAATTCAGCCTCTAAGGTATCCCTGTGATTTTGTTGGCTATTCATTGCTATTAGAATTATTATGAATATGAATATCAATATTCTTTGATTCTTCAGTGGATTCATGATCTCTTCAACGTGGGTCACAGCCCATTCATTCCCCTTTACAGCATGTGACTCTTGTCCATGCCCTTCCTGGATCTTCCATTGGAAGGCTATCTAGGGTATTGGAGGCTCTCCTCTAGAGTTCTTGGCATTGTAGTGGAGTACTCCAGCAGACACTTAGTTGCCTTGCCTCCCAGGCTCACCACATGATGAACTCCCCTTTTCCGGTCAGAGATCTCTTAGATAATTAATGTCTTTTATGCCTCTTGTCTTGTGCCACCCCAAAGTTTCCATAAAACTTCTTTCCCCTCTACTGCTTCTCGTGGTTTTATGAACTAATGTTGCTCAGGATCGTCCACCACCCTCCCATAGTTTTACATAGGAGTTAGAGTCTGAAGTGTGCCATCTTTGGCTGCCATCTCTATTGGCTTGGCAAGACAAACAAGAATTGGCTGGTGGAATTGGTTCCCAGGCTCTTTTGATGTTCTTGTAGGGACTGATCTACATTTATTTTTCAGAACTTTCTTTTTTTGTTATTATTCTAAACTCCATAAACATCATCAAGCCACAAATATTTCCATATTCTGCCGTAGAACAGAAAAAGAGGATTGTACATGAAACCATGAATCTGTCACATTTAGCTTGCAGTCTTGAAAATGATTATAATAAATTCAACAAACCTGTTCCAAGCTGTCCACTTTGCCTGTTTCTCCTTCCTTTTGCTCCTTTTGTCTTCCTTTCTCTTTTGTTCTCTTTTGTACATTTAAAAATGCCATAATGACTTTTCCTTCCTTCCTTCCTTCCTTCCTTCCTTCCTTCCTTCCTTCCTTCCTTCCTTCCTTCCTTCCTTCCTTCCTTCCTTCCTTCCTTCCTTCCTTCCTTCCTTCCTTCCTTCCTTCCTTCCTTCCTTCCTTCCTTCCTTCCTTCCTTCCTTCCTTCCTTCCTTCCTCCCTTCCTCCCTTCCTCCCTTCCTCCCTTCCTTCCTCCCTTCCTCCCTTCCTCCCTTCCTCCTTTCCTCCCTTCCTTCCTCCTTTCCTCCCTTCCTCCCTTCCTCCCTCCCTTCCTTCCTTCCTTCCTTCCTTCCTCCCTTCCTTCCTTCCTTCCTTCCTTCCTTCCTTCCTTCCTTCCTTCCTTTACTTTACATCATCATCATCATCATCTCAATTACCCCTCTTCCTTCCAAATCCTTCCCCTACATGGGGAAAAAACCCTCTTCCTTTGTAACAAATAGCTATAGTTAAGCACAACAAGTTTACAGATTGGTCATTTCTATTCAGAGGCATTTTATTTTCCCCAATCACATGTAATAACAATTTTCGACATATACTTTCTGAGTTTATAAGATGCAAGCTGTCTCTCTCTCTCTCTCCCTCCCTGCCTTGCCGTGCCTCCCCCTCAGAGATGGTAAGCAGTTTGATCAGGATTATACATGTATTATCACTTTCATGTCTTTTTGAAGCCTAGTTCAGGTACCTCTTCTTCCATGGAGTCTTGCTTGATCTCAGAATCCTCCCTATAACTTTTGGACTTCTCTCTGACTTCTTCTTTGGGATTAAGTTCAGAGGACCCTAGATCTAGAGCTGGACAGTACCTCAGAGACCCATCTAGTCCAATCTCCTCACTTTACGGAGATGGAAACTGAGGCCCAGAGAGGGAAAATGACTTGTCCCATGCCCCACAAGAAGTAAGCATCAAGCTAGGATTGATCATGTTCTTGCTTCTATTATAGTTATTCAGACTTGTATTTTTTCTTCCTGCCACAAGAATGAAAAGTTCCTTAAGAGTAAGCGCTCAGTCTTTGTTCATTATTGAATCTCTCCAGAACCCAGCACAGTTCACTTAATAAATCTTTGTGGAGTTGAACTGAGTGATGGCCAAATATTGTGTAAGACTAGACAGGGGACAGAATACACAGATGACTTGAAAAGGGATCTGGGGGCCATTTTCTAATCCCTAATTAAAAACACCCGAAACTTAGTTGAATGACGATTTGTCTTCAGCATAACTATTCAGCCAGTAAGCCTTGCCTGACTTTCTCAGTGGTGGGCCCCATTGTGGGGGAGCCAGCCCAGGTACTTCTGAGAGCTCTCCAACTGTTTCTCTTCATGCCAAACCTGTTTCTCTTCCTTGTTGTTTTAGATTGCTCTTGTCAGAGATTGACTTTCCAAAAAGGGACTCCAAAAAGTCTTTCCTTTTCCTTTTCTTGTCCCTTTTCCCAGCCTTCTGTTCTCCTGAGAAAGGAACACAGCTACATTCTTCCCATTATTACAGGAATAGAGATTAGAATCACCTCTTGTTTGCTAGCTGAATTCTGTGGCCTGCAGCTGATAGCTGCTACCCAGTTCTTAGAAGCCAGTGACCTGGTATTTGGAAAATATTTTCTGTTAGGACCAGGGATCATGGGAATGAAGCCAAGGAAGCCCCAACACTCCCTTTCATGTCTCTGTTGACCTTGTTACTCTAACTACTTGATCTCTTTATATAGTTCTTTGTCCTGTTTTTGTTTACATTTTCAAAGGAAATCCTCGTATCATGCCTGTCTAGTGGAAAATGTATACCCAAATGAGTACTTCCTCTTGGCTTCCAAGATGCTTTGGAAGTGAGCACTCCTAAAAACAACTGAGGAGAGGAGAAATGGGCAGTACCTGGTTAGATGATCAACAACATATATTCAAGCCTACCATGGCAGGTGCTGGAGAGGATCAAAAAGAAGTAAATATGCATGATTGATGCCATTAAGAAACTTGGTCTGATTAGGGAGACACAACTTACAAATGTGTGTAGTACCTTGCATATAATAGGTACCTCATAAATGATGTGTTGAATAGAAATGTTAAAGAATCATAGAGCCCATGAAATATTGAGAAGAGGTCCTTTCCCCTTTCTGGTGGACCATCCCTACCCCAGGGAAAGTCTGTGCCCATGAACCTATGGCATATATGCCAGAGGGGGCTTCTCCCCTCCTCCTCCTCTCCACTGCACCTGAGGACATTTCTCACTTCACTTGCCCCTCTGCCCAGCAACTCAATGGGAGTGCTTCCTCCCTCCACTGTCTGGGGTAAGGCAGGGGGCTCACATGCAGCATAAGGGTTACAGTTTGGGCACCCAGTCTCTAAAGGGTTCACCATCACTGGTCTATACCATCCCAATAATTCAGAGTATTATACTCCAATAGGTTTTCATGGGGGAACAAGGAAAAGGGTTCACCATCAAGGCACTTCTTCCCATCATTTGCTACTGTGACTCCTAGTTACTCACTATCATGACATTTCCAGTCATTGTTGTTTGGTGCTTTCTAATGTATTGTGCTATCCTCTTCTGTTTTATGAGTGAATTCCTTCCATTCATGTTCATGGTTATGTATTTCCCTCCCTCCTATCCTTTTATACTTTTTTCTCTTTTTATTCCCATTCTCCCTTTTACAAAGAAGGTGGTGAAAGAGGAATGATCTATAATTGAAACTGTTTTTACTTTGCTTCCCTTTCCCCCTCTTATTCTGTCCCCTATCATAGATTTTTACCTTTTTTCTCTTTTAATCTCCCTCTTGAGCCCTCTGACACTGAAGTTTGTTTTGCTTATGGCTAATCTCTCACCAATTAGACTCTCTTTCTTAATCCTCACTCCTTACCCTCTCCATGTCCCCACCTATTTCCTTGTTGAGTTTAATATATTTCTACACCAAAATCTGTGTTCAGGCCTCCTTTGGCTAGTTCACATAAAAATGAGATTCACATGAAGCTCATTCCCCTACCTCCTCACTTTATCTCAGGAACTCCAGTTCTGTGAGATTATACATTTTCTCATTTTTTTCCTCCTTTCTTCCCTAGTATATTCCTCATTCTCTTCCTTTTCTTTCTTCCCTCAAGACCATCAAAACAGAAAAACTATCTCTTGACCCTCTTTCTTAGTTGATTTCAGGACCTTGGAAAACATTAGTGTTCTGAAGGGACATTTCTTTCTTCTTCCCCTTATTAAAATATAAGCACTTCATCATCCTAAATAAGCTCCTTCCAAATGTTCAAATCTATTTTCTTTTCCAGGCTTTGACTACTATGTTTGCATTTCAAAATTTCTTTATAACTCTGGTCTCTTTACAAGGAATTCTTGAAAGTCTTCTGCTACATTAAAGATCCATTTCTACCCCTTCACCCCATTTCCACCCTCTTACACCTATATGATTATACTCATTTTCTCAAAGAAAGTTATTCTTGATTGAAATCTTGATTGTATGCCGTTTAGAATGTAATTCCAAGAGCTCTTCTCCTTTACTGTAGTAGTTGTCAAATCTTGTGTGAATCTTACTGTATTTCCTTGTTACTTGAACTCTTTCTTTTTTCTTTAAACCCTTACCTTCCATCTTGGAGTCAATACTGTGTATTGGCTCCAAGGCAGAAGAGTGGTATGGGCTAGGCAATGGGGGTTAAGTGACTTGCCCAGGGTCACACAGCTGGGAAGTGTCTGAGGTCAGATTTGAACCTAGGACCTCCTGTCTCTAGGTCTGACTCTCAATCCACTGAGCCACCCAACTGCCACCTATTTGAACTCTTTCTGAGGACTGTTTTACCTATTTTCTTTTACCTGGCTGCTCTGGATTTTGCCCATGAAATCCCTGGGAATTTTCATTTGAGAGTTTCTTTTAGGCCACAGTGAGATCAGGTGGAATTCAATTCTAGTGATTTTCCCAACCCCTCTCCACTCAGGGCTTTTACTGAGGAAATCTGTGAGTTCTAAAAGTTGCCCAATTCATTCCTGTTCATCACCATCTCCTTTTACTGACTGGGAGGAATTATGGGGTGGGGGAGGAAAGAAGGAGAGTGTCTAAGAGATATAATGGATCCTCTAGCTTGCTATTTGAGAGACTTAAAAAAAACCCTTACCTTCTGTCTTAGAATCAATACTTTGCATCTGTTCGATGACCAAAGAATAGTAAGGGCAAGGTAATGAGGGTTAAGTGATTTGCCCAGGGTCGCCCAGCTAGGAAGTGTTTGAGACCAGATCTGAACCTAGGACCTCCCGCCTTTAAGACTGGCTTTCTATCCACTGAACCATTTAGCTGCCCTCTATTTGAGAGACTTTTTACAGTCTGGCTTTCTATGATGCTCTCTGACTGTTTCAATAAATTACATTTGTTGAATCCTAGGAATTGAGGGTCATTAATGAGGAGGGAGGATGAAACCAAGTATGAGATGCGAATTCGAAGAGTCATATTTTTGGTAATTTGGGGGCATGCTCCTCTTGAAACTGGGGGCCAGCTCAACCATATACAACTTCCAGAAAGATCATGGGTGATTGATAGAGGGGAAAACGGTACAGTCATGAGTAGTCAGAGTGATCCTTAGTTGCCAAACAATATACTACACTCCCTCAGTTGGCCAGTTAATTCAGTAGTCAGGTGAAAACTGGTGTTAATGGATCTAGCTACTTGTTTGACCCTTAGAACACCTCATCCATACCAGCTATAACACCCGTGTAGCCTTTCGAGCACTTTCTTAAGAATGCTCCAGATGGCTTCATTTTTTCACCCTAATTTCAAATACCCTCCAGAAACTACCATGCTTTCTGGAATGTTTTTTGTTAATACTTTAAGCACCAGGCTGGGCCTGGAGTCAGCAAGACTGGCCTCAGGTACGTACTAGCTTTGTGACCCACAATCATTATTTGCCTCAGATCTGTAAAATGGGAATGATAATAGCACCGCCCTTCCAGGATTATTGTAAGACTCAAATGAGATAATTTTTATAAAAGTGCTTAGCATCACCAATGGCGGGGGGGGGGGCAGAAAATGATCTTTGTTTCTAATGAATAATGTTTGAAAATGACCAAATAAAATAATGTTTAAAAGGAAAAGAAATTAAAAAAACCCAAAGTGCTTAGCCCAGAGCCTGATACGTGGTAGGCATTAGAGAAATAATGCTTATGCCCTTCCCTTCATTCCAAGGGAGCAGGTGAGGTGGCCCAATCTCATTATCTCTCACCCTCTCCTGGTTCTTCTTCTACTTGGGTTCATGGGAAATCCATTTACAAATGAATTCAAGGGGAACTGTGACAGGAAACACACTGTGTTCTTGGGGCCAGGAGATGGGTAGGGGGCCATTCATCCAACAGACTGGTAACAAGTATTTATAGTGATTCGCTGGAGGGAGGATTCTAGACTAAGTGGGAGAAAGGATAATACCTCCCATTGATCAATTAGTTTAAGAAATAAATGGAGTCAGACTCTAAAGTCAGAGGACATGGGTTCAAATTATGTCTTTGTCACTGAATATCTGTATGGACTTAGGCAAGATGTTTTATCTTCCTAGCTTCTGTTTTCTTCTCTGAAATGTGGGAGTTCAATTAGATGGCTTCTGTGGCTGTTTCCAGCCCCAGATCTCTGACCCTATATATTTCTGTGCCTCAGTTTCCCCCTTTATTAATAATAGCTAACATTTGTATAACACTTTCTATATGTTTAACAATTATTTACTTAGGGCTTTACAGTTATTATCTAATTTGATCCTCACAACAACCCTAGAAAGTAGCTGCCATTATTATCCCCATTTTAGATGAGAAAATTGAGGCATCCAGAGAAAAGTATGTTTTCAAAGGTCACACAGCTAGAAAGAGTTTGAGGCCAGATTTGAATTCGAATCTCCCCGACTCTATAGGTCCAATACTTTTGGAATGAATGATCTTCCAAAGGCCTTTCACCTCTGGAACTGTAATTGTATATATGACTTTGGCAAGCCCTTCCTTTCTGGGGCTCAGTTTCCTCTTCTGTAATTCAAGAGGGTTGGATTCAATGAGCTTTGAGAACCCTCTCATCTCTAGCTTCAAGAGCCTAAGGTCCCTGCCCACAGAGGAAGGGTGACAGATTGACTCAATGTAGTTCTAAAATCATGTCTTTTTTCCCATGTAGGAACACATTAAAATATCTGAATTGTTTTCATACTGGCTTCCTTGAGATTCAACTTCATCCATTTTGAGTGAGACCAGGGCAGAAAAGTAGAGGGGGGGGGTAACAAGTCCAGACAAAGACATGAAATATGTAATCAGGACTTTGTGGGGATAAACAAGAGAGAAGGGTTCCCTCCCTTTGTGTTCTGAGGGTGGTTTATAAACAGGCACTAGCCTTGAATGTCAAGGGAGCTGGTGACGGATGGGCTGCTGGGAGGAGCAGACCCAGAAGGCATTTTATCTGAAGAGTCATTGCTGACCTCTCCAGGTAACTGCATTTGGGAATACGTGGGTGAAAATGAGATGAGGCTGGCTCAGGGAGATGGAGGAGGAGGAGGAAAGATAGGAAGAGGAGGAGGAAGAGGAGGAAGAAACCAAAGGAGCTCCAGAAAATCAAACCCATGTGAAAAAATCCAGGTGAATTAACAAAAAACAAATGAAAGACCAGTGTTTGTTTGACCTTTGTTGCTAGAAACATCGACCAGAGCATGTGAAAGTGGATTAGCCAGAGTTATATGGCACTTTTAATTTTTCTTTGTTCCACATTTTCACTTTGATTATATTTTCATGAGACTCTCATATGAAATCCAGAGCATTTCTGAAGCAGGGCAAAATTGAACACATAAAACAGCAATGTTTGAGAAAGAGCCAGTCAGAGCAGATGATAATCATGTAAATGAGCCTTAGGGACAGCAAGAAGCTTTAGAACATACCTCTGAGAACAGTGATGGCAAACCTTTTAGAGACTGAATGCCTCATGCTCCATGTGAGCCTCCCCCTTTCCCGAGACAAGGGAGGGAAAAAGTGCTCCCATTGGGCTGCTGGGCAGAGGGTTGGGTGATGGGAGAAATGTCCTCAGGCACGTGTGGAGAGGGGGGGAAGGGTGAAGCCCCTCTGGCACACATGCCATAGGTTTTCCAACATGGTCTTAGATCCTAGGAGGGTGTACACTGGCTACCTCCATAATATGTTCTGGTGGTAGTTACCATTTGTTAGTATAGCCCCTTCGATATTACAAGGACTGTTGACCCTGTTGACAGGATAGATAGCTTCTCATTCTCATTCATAGATTTATAGCTAGAAGAGACCTCAGAAGACTTATGGTCTCATTGTTCAGAGAAGAAACTGAGGCCCCCAGAAGGGGAAGGGATTTACTTTAGGACATCCAACATTATAATTCTAGAGCTGAAATAATGGCAGAGTCTAACTAGTTCAACCATCTCATTTTATAGAGAAGGAAATTGAGGCCCTGGGCAGGGGTGGGATGGGGTGGGGTGGCAGGGCTCCGAAGGGAAGGAATGGAATTTGTCCAAAATCACAGAGGCAGACAAGATTTGAATCCAGATCTGACTCCAGAGCCAGTGTTCCTGTCACCATGCTATACTGACTCACTATCCCATAAATATCTGCAATTGACCGACCCTTTGTCCCTCTAGTGTCCCCAAAGCCACAATAACCACTGCCCTGCTTCAGTTTGTTATTTCTTAGTAAATACAGCAGGACCATTTAAACATGCAGTTATTTCCCAAGAGGGTTGCTTTATGAAAGGAAAAGGTACCAAAAATTTCCCCTCTCTTTGCTTATATCCAGCTTTATATTTCACACATAGGCTCAAGGTTTCTGGGCAAGGCCATTGGCTCTTGGGTCAGAGAATTTATGACTTTTCTGATGTATGTCTGTGTTACTTAATGTATGACTTGGGCTTAGCTTTGGCCTTCATCATTCATGAGTCAGGCAACTCTGTCTGATTCTGCTACATTAAGCATTTTGTCCTTTCTCTATCAGGAAGTCAAACTTGGTTCTGCTTTTTTGCAATGACAAAGTGGCTATTAAATAATTTATCTGCTTCTCCCTTAGTGTCCTTTTCTCAAAAAATGAGCCTGCATAGCCAAGGCCAGTAGGCTTAGACCCTCCTTTGATTTCATCACGTTTGAGAAGATGGGAGGAGATATGCTGCGCCGGCCTTAGTCAAAACTGAAAAATAGACTGTGTGTGCCCTTGGGAAACTCACTGCCTACTTTGTCTAGAAGGCTGTTGGGAAGAAAGGCCATACCACTATATAAATGGCAGTTTCTATCCCAGCAATTCTCCTTCCTCCTTCTCACATCTTCCTGTTCCTAGTTTGCCGGCCGATTCTCCCAAAGGAATGGCGGATAATGAATGGCTTAAGAGGCTTTCACTCTCAGGTTTTTATACTTTTTTTTTAATTCTTTTTTTGTTATTATGAACTTGGCCAACATCAGCTATTGGGAGAATTTCTATCTACAGACAAGAACAGAAAAAAAAGGTTATATATGAAACTTAGACTAATATATATAGAGAAAGAGCTTATTTTTAAATTTTTAATCTTAAGTCTATGACAGTTTAACATGGTAGTTTCTAGGCTGTCCTATCTTTTTCTGAATCTCTTATTTTCTTCTTTGTATTTCTGGAAATGTTTTATTGATATTCTTTTTTCCCTTCTCTTTTTTTTGAGTATCGCTGTCACTTCTTCCTCTCCCATTCTATAACTTGCCTCCCCTAATTAAATTCCTCTCTTTTAATGAATAACTATAGCTAAGCAAAACAAATCCACATGTTGGCTCTGTCTGCAAATGTGTATCTCAGTCACCTCTCTGTCTTCTGGAATGCTTCTGAGGAAATAGCTACAAATATAGTTTTCAATGAGCTTGCTTCTCTTTTTTTGTGAACTTCCTGTTCATATACTTTGACTACTTCTTATACATTTGAATTCATTCTTTATATATCTTGGATATCAGACAAGTTTAGTTTGCTGCAAGAGTTTCTTCCCCTTCCCACATTTAACTGTTTGTCTTCTAATGTTAATAGCATTGATTTTGTTTGTATAAACATTTTCTGTTTCTATATAATCACATTTTTGTATGTTCTCTCCGGTGATCTTCTCTATCCCTTGTTTGGTCAAGAATTCTTCCCCTATCCCTAGTTTAATTTACTTATGATATAACCGTTTATATCCAGGATATGTATCCATTTGGAGCTTATTGTTGTGATATATGGTGTGAAATGTTGGTTGAAACCTAATTTCTGGCAGTTTTTCTAGTTGTTGTTTTTTTCCAGCATGTTTCATTGAATAGTGAGTCCTTACCCCAGTAGTTGGTGTCATTGTCTTTACTGAACGTCATAGTACTGTCATCATTTGTTTTGGCATGTCGTATACCTAATTTGTTCGATTGAAGAACTTTTCTATTTTTTAAGCAGAACCAAATTCAGACAATGATTATTGCTTTGTAGCTAGCGAGGCTCCTTTCCTTTCCTCTTTTCATTATTTCCCCTGACCTTTTATTCCTCCCAATGAATCATTATTTATTCTAGTGCTATAAAGGAGTCCTTTGATGACTGGCATTGAATCTGTAAGCTCATTTACATAGTATTGTCATCTTTAATCTCTCTAGTTATTTAAGTCTGTCTTTATTTGTGTAAAGATCATGCTGTAGTTCTATATCTAGAATTTCTGTGTCTTTCTTGGGAAGTAGACCAAAGGCAGAATGTCCCCAAAGCTTAAAACTGCACCGAGGCTTTGGGTGCACCCTGTTTATTTTTTGTATATGCTCTAATTCTTTTAAATAGAATTTCTTTCTCTTTCTGTGGAATTTGGTTGATAATAAAAAGGAGGACTAATGGCTTCTGTGGATTTGTTTTATAGCCTGCTACTTTGTTGAAATGATTGTTTCAATTAATTTTTAGTTGACTCTCTAGGGTCATCTAAGTAAACTATCATGTCATCTACAAAAATCAATAGATGATTTTGTATTTATACTTTCATAGTGGATTCAAGAAAATTTCTAAAGCCTTTCTGCCCCAAAGGATTGAATTCTTATACTACAGGAGATCAATGAAAAAGAAAAGGCTCATATATAACCAAGTATTCGAAACAATGCCCTGTGGAAATTAAAACAGCCCAGAACAAAGTGAGCCGCCATCAGCTAGGGGGTGGCCAAACAAATATGGCATAAAACTAATGGGATAATATTGTTTCTCCCTTGGGGATGGAGAACTGGAGCTGTCAGGTTGTGTGGAGCCTGAGAGAAAGTGGCCATTACATAGGGTGCCTTGAGACAAAAAAAAAACCCAAACCAAACAAAACGGGGTAAATCTTACAGCAGCTTATTCTCTTATATATATATCTCTCTCTGTCTCTGCCTTTCTCTTTCTCTCCTTCTCTGTCTCTATCTTTTTCTCTCCGTCTCTCTCTCTCTCAAAATTGAAAAGGAAAAGGCCCAAAGTATGACCTGAACTGGAAACATTCTGGAAAATTATTACAATAACAGATATTCACTCATCAGCTCTGCTCCCGCCTCAACTTTTCCTACCAAAAGCTTCCCCTGTCCTTTTTTGGATTAAGTTCCCCTCTCTTAATCCCATTCCATCTATTCGTAGGGAGACTAACTCATAGTAGATGGCTTTATGGTTTTAGTAGCAGTTTAAAATAACATAGCAATGTGAATAACCAATTAAAAAATCAAACTTCCAAATGCCAACTGTGTTGGCTGCTGCCAATGGGGAACAAATGGCTTTTCTTCACTTTTCTCCTCCCACTGGGTCTGAGGGGAAATAGGAAGCGAGTGGTCAGACAGGTAAACAGACAGTGGCTTCCCCCATTTAGGGAATAACATGCCTGCTGTTCTGCCTGGTCTCACCACCTCAGTTTACTCCCAATTGCCACTGTTCTGCTGTCCTCAATTTGTGGTTGTCAAGTGAGCCATGACAACTGGCTATCACTTGGTTCCCTGCTCTGTCAGCCACAGTGGAGTCCCAAATCCTTGTCTAATTCTCCTCCTCGCTGCCTCAGCATCACTAAGGAAGTCCCTTTCAAAGCTAGCCAAATTTGGAAATACCTGCAGGTTTCTGAGGGACCCACGATCTCCGTAGCCAATGGGTCCTCTCTCTGTCTCAGTGGCATGTCTCTGAGGGCAGGTTATAGTTTCCACCTAATAAATAATGAATCGGAGGAACTCAGAACAACATGGGAAGACTTCAGTTAACTTCCCTGGGCTTCTGTTTTCTCCCCTGTGAAGTGAGGGGCTTGCATTCGTGTCCTTTGAGGGCCCTTCCGACTCTAGATTTGGGAGCTTAAGAGCTTTTCCACAAAGAAAGTGATTATAATAACATACATTATAACCTCCCTAAAAGGCAGTAGAGCTTAGATGAAATGCAATGAACAATGCTGGCTCCAGAGAACAGAGAGTGCAACACACATCTCTCCTCCCAGTGGAGATGTTGGAGGACAGTGGGGAGAGAAGGCAGCGTCTGCTGTCAGATTTGATTTCTTTGTCGACTGATTACACTTCACTGTTTTTCTTTGATGCAGGAGAAGATCTAGTGATTTGGAGAGGGAGTGTATTGGGAAATGATGAATTTTTAAAATCCCAATAAAAATGGGTGGAGGGGACCTCCAATGGGAGGATTCCAGGCGTCTATTAAGCAGATTCATTGGAAGATATATTTAAACCGACCTTGCTAGTGCTACCCTCTCCACTCTCCAAATCATTAGCCATTATATTGTTGCATAAGAGAAAGTCTAGAAGACTTAGTCTGGCTCTGCTTGGCTCAAGTCCTGGCTGCTTCATTTATTAACTATATGACTTTAGCCAAGTCACTTCACTTTCCTGGGCCTCAGGTTTTTTGTTTATAAAAGGAGAGGGTTGAATAAAGTAGTCCTTTGTGACCCTTTGTGTGAATATTCTTAGACAAGGCTGTTCCCCTTCCTGGACCTCAGTTTCCCCCTTTGTAAAATGGGGGTGGTAGTAGAATAGCTACCTTCGGAGGTCCTTTTCTAGCTCTAGATTTATGATGTTTTTTGTGACCTTCCCCACTCTGGGCCTCAGTTGAACCAGATGGCCTCTGAGTCTTTTCTAGCTCAAAAGATATGACATTATGGTACCAGGATTTTGTTCCATATGTTGTTTTTTTCCAAGTCAATTTACACAAAGCCAGGATGGCTTTAGTGGTATTTTCAGGGAGGATAGATTTCATGAGGCTGCTTAATTGTACCCACTACTTCTAGATGTAAAAGGTACAGGTAAGACTGTGACAGATCAGATATCAAAAAGGAGATAAAAAGGCCATCAAGGTAAGCCTTGCTGCCCTTCAGCCAGCAGGTAAAACATCTGTGCAAACAAAGAAACTGGAGACCCGTAAAATCCTGTAGCTTATATGTACCCAGAAATGTTCTACTCATGCCATGGAAACAACCTTTCCTTTGATAATCTCTCTATCAGAAAACATTGTGGACTAATCTCAAGGTCTCTGGTCCTTTGGGCGTCTCATCACTTGGAAAGATTTTTTGATCTTTTTTTTTTTATTATGAACTTGGCACAGATCAGTAACTTTGTGTATTTCTACATGCAAAGAAGAGAAAAAGGGGGTCAAAGGTGAAACTATTGAATCTCTATTAGGTATAGATTTTTTAATGTGTCTTAAAAATGTAAAACGGTAGTATCAGTTGTGGCACTTGACCGTGATATCGTCTGAAATGTGGGAGAAGGTTTTCATTTTAAGGAGTATCTTCAGGTTGCAGTTCTACTAAATCTGTTCATTTGGTTCTTTCCCCATCCCATATACATAGAAGAGTTTCCCAAAGTGCTACTTAAGAACCTTCCCAGCTTCAGGTTCAAAACTATTCATAGTATGACTCTAGAGCTCTGATCCACCGAATTTCCTATCTTATGATTTCAAATCAGGCTGAAAGCGAAGACAATTTCCTTTAAATAGGATACGTAGTGTGGGATGGAATGTGGCCAGCCAGGGCACTCCTCTGGTTCCCCTGAAATGTCAGTAGAAAGAAAGCAAGGAAGGCCTTGGGCACATTGAGTGGAATTTCTATAATGAACTTTTGGAAACACATAGACAGGAATCACAAAGGATGGAGAAGCATGGCTGGATTGTATTCTGCGCCATTGGGAAGAACTTCCAAATTGACGGGATCACAGATCCATTTGGGTATTTTAGTATGTGAAGAAGTACCCAAAGGATCTGTGATTTCGTAAGTTTGGACAACCCTACGTGGGGAACCCTTTTCAGTCAACACCCATGTCTTCGGAAGCTCCTTAAGAGGTGAGTGACTCGCCTAGGGTTATGAAGCTCTCTCATAAGTGTCAGAAGAAATGTTTGAATCCACAGGCTTCCCGATTCCCAAGATCGGTAATCAATGCACTATGTCAGGCTGCTTCTGGAATGCCAGTAAATATTTGCCAAATTCACTGACAAAGAACACTCCCGACACTAGTACTCCCAAAACGAAACCTCAGGCATAGAAAGTTTTAGTCTTGATAGACTTTGTGGAGAGCACCCTTGGCTTCCTCCTTGACACAGCAACTAGGCAAAGAGCCCACCAAGGGCATCTCTTCTGTGGCCTTTCTTCTCCTTAGATTCTTTCTCCTTAGACCTTAGATCCCTACAGCAGCTACCAATGAGAATCTCACAGGATTGCTGGAGCCCAACTATGCCAGAGTTCACATTCTAAAATAGTTGAAGGGAAAGAATATTAGTAATGGCAACACCTTGGGTCAATGGGACATTGTGTGTCAAGTGCCCCTCTAAGGTGATCTTTATTTTTTTCTCTGCTGCTCCCATCTTCTTTTCTTGCTCATCAAAATGTTTAACTTTATTTTTATAAGCCCGTATCTTCCCAAGAATCAATACTGTGGATTGGTTCTAAAACAGAAATGCAGTAAGGGCTAGGTAATGAGGGACACACAACTAGGAAGTGTCTGAGGCAACATTTGAACCCAGGAACTCCTGACTCCAGGCCTGCATCCATTAATGGCAACTGCTGAAACATTGCAAGCCCACGATCTTCAGGGCTTGATCTCTTTTTCTCACATCATCTTATCAAAGTGGAAACTTAAATAAGCATCAAATATGTTTTATATAGACTTCCTTTCCCAACTTATGGGCATTTGATGTTGCTTTTTCCCCTGATATTTGGGGAAATGTTCATTGAGTAATTCTCAATGCCCAGCAGAACATGGAATAGCAGGACATTTAGTCAGCTTTTTTTACATGCTAAGCTCTGAAGATACAAGTAGGAAAGAGAGGTAACATCTTCTCCCAAAGTTCTTACATCCTAAGTAATGGAGACAACGTATGTAATGGGAAGATTTTGCTAAAGAGTGGCTTGTATGGTCCTTGGGGCACAGTGGCCAAGCTGATGGTCCTTGCTTTTGGAAAGGAAAGATCCGGGTTGGATTTTGGGGAGTAGAACTCAGGGCTCTGCCTTTCAGCCTTTCATATTGGTCTGTGGGTGGGTGGGGTTCAAGGTAGGGCAACTGTGGACACTTAAGTAGGTACTATAAGAAACACGTGGCCCCTCTCTTCAGTGGATCTAGTTGGAAAACCAAAGATGCACACATAAAAAGTTAGCCAGTAATATAATGGGGTTAGTTAAACAGTACAGAAAGTAAGTGGTCCAGGAATTCTGAGTTCTCTCTGTGGATTGGGAGTGGGGAGCCCCCTTGAGGGTATGAGACTTGAGCTGAGTAGACAGGGAGTAGATGCGCTGTGGGGGTAGAGGGAAGAGTGGAATTGAGACATTCGAGGCGAGAGGAATGTAGGAATTCACCAGGAATGTTCCATAGAGTTACCAGAAGTTGGGTTTAGATATTCTGTGGAAGGTAAGGTCAGAAGGGTAAATTGGGGCTTGAAAGTAATGGAAAGCCCTTGAGTAGGTGCATGGTGACACTACTTAGCTGAATCAAATGATTTTTATACCCAATAAACCAGCACAGTGGGATCTCGTATTTACTCCTTGGGTCAATCGTGTGCCTCTACAGATGCCTGCTGTAAAATATAATTTGCAAAAGCCAAATGTTCCTACTCATTGGCATTAAAGATGTCCTTGGTGCCCATGTAAATTATTGTTCTAAATATTTTACAGAGATAATAAAATTAGGCATATGAATCAATAGCTTTTAATATAATCTTAATCATATTTTGGGGTAGTATTCATTCATCATTTTCTCTTTACGTATGTATTCTGTATATAATATAGGTATACTTGTCTCCCAAATTAAAATATGCCTTCTGTGAGAGTAGGGGTTGCTTTGTTATTTGTCTTTGTATCTCCAGTGCCTGGCACTTAGTTGGTGCCTAATAAGGGCTCGTTGAATGATTTATGGCCCCTTCAGCCTCTTTGAACTCTGAGATTCTTTTTTCCCTTAAACTCTTACCTTCCATCTTAGAATCAATACTGATTAATACTGCATATTGGTTCCAAGGCAGAAGAACGGTAAGGGCTAGGCAATGGGGTTATGTGACTTGCCCAGGGTCACAGAGCTGGGAAGTGTCTGAAGATAGATTTGAGCCTAGGACCTCCCATCACTACACTTGGCTCTCAATCCACTGAACCCTCGAGCACTGAGATTCTGTGATACTTCTGAGAAGCAATGTGGGATGGTAGAAAGATTGTTGGATTTGGAATGAGAAAACCTGAGTTCAAATCCCAACTTGGCTACTTAACAACCTCTACAACCTTCAGATACTTCACTTTATCTCTTTAGCCTTGATTCTCCCATCTAGAAAATGAGAAGAATGCCCCCCCAAAGCCTTTCCAGCTAAAAATCTGTGATCCCCTGATAGCTATCAAGAATGAGGGATGACAGATGGATAACTGTACCCTGCATTGATAACCATATAATGTGAAGACACATAAAGAAGGCCCTCACTTTGTTGGATGGAGTTCTTGTGATAGATTTCCCTAAAACCATGGGCAGGAGTCGCATAGGGTGAGATGACATGGATGGGTTGGGCCCTGTGCTACTGGCTGTTCCTTAATGAATGAAAACAGAGATCTCCTGATGTATTTCCAGCATGATGCTACTTTGGACATGATAGGCATTCAATAAATGGTCATTGAAATACTCAGAGAATGAATGAATGAATTCTTTAGCCCATTTCCTAGCAGTTCTTCCATATGAAGCCCCTACTTCTGCTACAAGGTTTGAGATACATATACAGTGCGAACGAAATGAGATGACACATCAAGAACTTTGCAAACCTTAAAACACCATAGAAATGCTAGCTAATGTTTGTTGTGGTTCAGTCATTTCAGTCATGTCCAACTCTTGGTGATCCATTTGGGAGACTGGAGTGGTTTGCCATTTCTTTCTCCAGGTAATTTGACAGATGAGGAAACTGAGGCCAGCGGGGTGAAGTGACTTACCCAGGCAGAGTCACACAGCTAGTAAGTGTCTGAGGCTGGATGTGAACTAATGAAGATGATGAGTCTTCCTGATTTCAAACCCAGAGCTCCATCCACCACGCCATCTAGCTGTCCCATTAGCTAGCATTAATATTAGCTCATTTCCAGAATTTCATATATGATAGATCATGGTTGTAAGGCCTTCTGAGCATCTTTTTCATTGTTTTAAGGAGATCTGGGCACTGTAGCAGTTCAGAGGTAACATGGAAACTCTGGAAGACTCAGACTTATACGACTCAGATCAAAATCCCTATTCTGCGATAAGACATGTAGAACCCCGTGGCATTGCTTGTCAGCTTCAGGAGGGGGAGGGAAGAGGGGAGGGAGAGAACATGAACTATGGAACTATGGGAAAAAATCTTTAAAAAATAAATTAAACAAAAAACCCAATTAGAGTGATCCTCAACCAAGTCACTTGAACTCTCTTAGCCTTAGTTTTCCCAGCTATAAAATGGGAATAATAATAGTGGCACTAAGTACTTTCTGGAAAGCCCATTTTGAACCAGTAAAGTGATATTGAAACGTGGGCTATGCAAATCAGGACAAAATAATCATCTTGCCAGTGTTCATTCCTACTAGTAAGAGGTATCAGCCTTTGGACAGTAAGGAACACATTGAACTCAGATCCATTTTCTTGACACAATAAAGCAGCACCAAATTGGCCAATGCTAACTGCACACTCTTAGCATCAGTATACCCAATTATAAACAGGCACATCATTCTAAATATTTGCATCTGGGCTTTAGCCTTTGGACTAAAGGATCTTAAAAATCTCAGCTAATATTCTGAATGGATGGTTCTGCCTCTATACAATTACTTTTCCATAGGAGCCCACCACTCTAACCACTCTAAGATGGTACTTGGCACACAGTAGGCACTTAGTAAATGCTTAGAATTGATCATCTTCCCAAAGTTCCTTGGACACTGGAACCTCTGCAGCTTTGATCATTGGATTCAGCCTACCCAAAATGTTTGCTTCCTCCTTTCTCCCTATCTAAATTCCGTAACTCATTCAAGATTCTGCTCAAGTTGTCTCTCCTCCGTGAATCACAGAGCCATCCCCAGAATGCTAAGGCTGGAAAAGATCACAGGGTGGTACAACTTCCTCATTTTATAGATGAGCAAACTAAAGCCTAGAGGAGAAAGTGATTTTTGCAATGTTACATGTCGATTTGTGACAGACGACAAAATCGATATCGTCGGGATAAGAAGGAAATTGTCCCTGGGAGGGAATAACCCCCACACCTTTGTGCCAAAGCTCTCTGTTATTCCAGTTATATAGGGAATTACCACAGGCAATGGAAGATCAAAAGCCATCCTCAAAAGATGAGGTCAAAGAATGGAAACACACATTTTCCCAAAGAATTGCAAGTTATCAACAACTCTGAAATCATGTTCCAAATCACTAATAATAAAAGAACTGGAAATAGCAACAACTCTAAGGTTTCATACCCAGCAAGTGAACAGAGATGATACTGATGGAACTAGTCAGGGTTAAAGGGGTCTTGGGACACACTGACATACTTGGTGGAACTAAACCGTTTTGGAAAAGAACTTAGGATTACTGTTAAATTGGGGGGGGGGAAGACTAATATATCTATTCCGTTTTTTAAAACCCCTTACCTTCTGTCTTGGAATCAGAAGGCAGAAGAGCAATGGTAAGGGCTAGGCAGTTGGGGTTAAGTAATTTGCCCAGGGTCATGCAGCTAGGAAGTGTCCAAGGTCAGATTTGAACCTGGGTCCTCCTGACTCCAGGTCTAGCACTTTATCCACTGAGCCTACTAGCTGCCCAAATATCTATTTCCTTTGACTCAAAGATTCCACTTCTGAGCATATTTCCAAGAGAGATCAAAGACAAAGGAAAGACCCATGTTCACCAAAATAATTGTAGTGGCCCTTTTTGTGGAATTAAAGAACTCGAGACAACCTAGATGTCCAGTGAATGAATGGCTAAGGAACTGGTGGTACATGAGTGTAATAAAGTAGTGTCATGTTGTAAGCACCAGTGGAAGTGATGGTCATAGAAAGGCATGGAAAGATTTATATGAAGGGGGGAAAATGGAACCAGGAAAGCATTATACACAGTGACACTAACACCGAAACAAAACTGAACACTGTGTCGTTATAAAGACTGATGCTGGCCCTGGAGCAAAGATGAGGAAAGGCATTCCATTGCAGAGGTGGGGAACTCTGGGTATGGAATTTCTCCCATATTGTCAGACATAGCTGCCTGGAAAAATTACAAAGTAAAACTAGGCAGTACTCTGATGCTCCGGGTGCCAGATGGAATTCTGGCCCTGCTCAGAGCTAGCAGATCAATCCTTCATGAGGAAGCTGGTTTGGGTTGGGAGGAAGCAATAACTTTGGTTATGGACAATTGAGTTTGAGTTGTTTGTGGCTTATCTAAGAGGATGTAGCTTACAGGCATTCGGAGATGCTCTGATCCATCTTCCTGACTTCTTCCCCAGTGAGAAAGGGAAAGAAAAAGAAGGAAGTGCAAACTGAAATGGAGAGTAACAAAGATCAGGGACCTAAACTGAGAGATTCTGCTGCTTCTCTGGAGGGCTAAATCACAACAGGAAGCATAATAACAAGAGTTTGGGCCTCCACGGTATCAGCTCCATCCAGAAAGAAGTAAGGGGAAGGCTTGCAATGTGGATCCAGCCAAGAAAAAGGGTATAAAAGCACAAAGGAGATGATTAGGACCAGAGAAGGGGTGGGCAATAAAGAGATGTGAGAAGTCGTCTTGTGAACTTCACTTGGGACATGCCCATCCAATCATGTCACAGTGTTACAAGTAGAAAGATGCAACAGAGAGTTTAAGAGGTGGAAGAGACCTTGGCTATGTCTTGTCTGGCTCCCTCATGGTATGGTTGGATCAAAACCAAGGGCCAGAGAAAGGAAGGGACTCATCAAAGGTTGTATAGCTAGACCCAAGGTATCTGGACTCACCAATTCAGGGCTTTTCCCACTCTAGTAATAAGACTCTGAATGAACAAGGAAAGGAACATGAGAAATTAGAGTAGATGGAAGGGAATAGGATCCAGTGGGAGACAATACTATGTCAGGGGTTGGGGTATAGAAGATAGAATACATATGATCCTAGAACTAGGAGCGATTCCTTTTTAAAAAAAATAACTTTATCATCATGCAAAACCCACTTCCATATTGGTCATTGTTGTAAAAGCGCACTCATACACAACCAGAACCCCAAATAAAACCCTAAATACACTGATGGGAAAGAGGACTCCCTCTGGAGGCAACAGCATTCCCCATCAGAAGCCTTTCAGGATTAGCCTAGATGGTTGCATTGCTGAGAGGAGCCAAGCTTTCACAGTGGATCACCATGGAGCAATATTGCTGTTATGTACAGTCTTCTCCTAGTTCTGCTTATTTCACTCTGCGTCAGTTCTAGAAGAGATTTCAAAGACCATCTAGTCCAGCCCCCTCACTTCAAAGATGAGGAAACTAAGGCAGAAGGAGGGGGATTACACAGGTAGATTACACAGGTAGAAGGCATTAGAGGTGGGATTGGGACCCAGGTTCTCTGACTCTAGAGTTGATATACTTTTTCCACATTTTGAGAAAGGATTGAGGATTAAAACTCATCTTTATCTTATCTAATCCAGGAAATCCTGGTCCCAAAGCCCAGGGCTGATTGGATTCATTTAAGCCTGGGATTTTTGAGATTCTGCCCTTTTTTAATTTCTGTCTTAGAATCAATTTCAGGTCTGAGGCAGAAGACCAGTGCAGGCTAGGCAGTGGGAGTTAATTGACTTGCCCAGGGTCACCCAGCTAGGATGTGTTTGAGGCCAAATTTGAACACAGGACCTCCTGTCTCTAGGCCAGGCTCTCTATCTGCTATGCCACATTGCTGCCCCCTCTTAGTATCAATTTTAAGACAGAAGCTTGGTAAGGGCTAGGCAGTGGAGGTTAAGTGACTTGCCCAGGGTCACACAGCTGGGAAATGTCTGAGGTCAGATTGGAACCCAGGACCTTCCATCTCTAGGCCTGACTATTCATTGAGCCACCTCGTTGGCCCCAGGTATCTGCCCTTTTGAACCTAGAGTTAACTCTTAGAGTGGTCATCCTTGCCTGTGTAACTACCTTCCCTACTTCTAAATGGAACAGAGCCTCCTCAACTTCTTTTTTGCCCCTCTCCCTTCCTTTCCACATCCCCCAAACTCTTCTTCTGAATCTTCTACTTGATTAGCCAAAGGACCTGCTATTACTATACCCACCCCCACCCCTGCTGGGGACTTTATGCCATACTGTATAGTTAACAACAGCAGTGGGAGGAAGGTATCAGTGGAGTTGGAGGACTTGGGTTTAAATCCCACCTTTGATTCTTACTACCTTTATGATTTGGGGTAAATCATTTCTCCTCTTTAAATCCTAGTTTCCTCCTCGGTAAAATGAGTTAGACTAGATAGACATTGAGATCCCTTCCACTTGATCCTAAACTGCCGCTTCAGTTTCCCCCTCTTTCCAATGAAAAGGTTGAACTAGATAGTCTCTGAGGTCCTTTCCACTTCTAGGTCTGTGATCTTATGCACTACTTTGGCAATTTACTTGACATTCTTGGCCTCAGTTTCCTCCTTTGTAAAAGGCAGGGAATTGGACTAAATGGTCTCTAAGATTCCTTCCAACTTTGGGATCATGTGCAACTTTGAGCAAATAATCTAGCTTCTCTAGGTTTTAGTTTCCTTATCTGGAAGTGAAAAGGTGGACTTGATGGGACTTCTGAGGTTCTTTGCAGCTTGGATCCTATAAGGATCCTATAAAAATTGCAGGACTTGTGAGTCAAGTCCAAAGAAGAAAGATGGGTACAGTAAGTGAAAGAAAATCAGCTGACTGCTTAGAAGAGTCTAGAAAATCTGGTGGATTTAGCCTAGTAGAATAAAAGAGCACGTGAGTGGAAAGGAGGCCAAGTGAGTAACTTGATTACTTAGGAGCAGCTCCGGGGCCATGGGATTTCCAAGTTGTTGCCCATGGTGAACCACAGTGGGATACCCTCTACCTTCAGCTTGGCCTAATAAGACAGTGCATACCTACACCACGGGATGGGCCCATCCTAGAAGGATGCTATGAAGTAGCACCCCCTTCCCTTACCATTGGCGGGAGTGGTATGATTTTATTATGTGTAGTATCAGAAATCTATAGGAATATTTTCCAGATCCCTTGGAAGCCAACACATGTAGAATTGGAGAAAAAGAGTCTAAGAACAGGATTGGACTGGGTTGCTTTCTGCCTGGGGCCCTGCTCTCTCACTGATCTCTGACCTATACATTCTCTTATTATTCCCTTGCCTCACCTCTCTTCTATATACTCCCTCCCCTGTGTTATGGTAAAGGAAGTAAAAAATGAAAGCAGGAAGAGCAGGGTAGAATGCCAGTTCCTTTTTGCTTACTTCCCCTCACCCATCCCCTTGACCTTTGACCCTAGGACGGAGATGTTTTGATGTAGAAGGTTCACTACCTCTAAATCCTGGTATATCCCAATGGGGGTCCTCCTTCTGCAACATGGCTTCACCTAGAAAAGGTGTAGGAAAGACAAGGTAGCAGGAGTTGACCCCTGGAAATAGCATCTGCCTATCTCATCCATTCATTCCTCTATCCAACCATTCATGAGCCATCATGACCTAACGGTGATGTTCTAAATGCTTGAACTCATTAATGTTCACATCTTGCACCCTTCTTCGAGGAGCAGACCTCGGAAATACAGAAGCTGCACGTGCCCCAGCCATCAGTCCAAATGGTTCTGAGACAGCAGGGTACCCACTGTTGACTCCCTGCAGTTCACAGTGTAATATCGTGGACTTTCTTGGCAGGTAAATACTGCAATGCACGAGGCCAAGCTCATGGAAGAGTGTGATGAGCTGATGGAAATCATCCAGCAGAGGAAACAGGCGATTGCAGTCAAGATAAAAGAGACCAAGGTGAAGGATGACATTTCACTGAGTTGGCAGGGGATGCCAACCTTGCAAATGTCATTTGCTATAAGTAACAGGTGATGGACTGTAGGTGTTGGGGCCTCAAAGTAGCAGTTCTTTGGATGATGCCATGTGCCCCAGGGAATACTCAAGCCTAGAAGACCTCTTTGGCTTTTTGTAAGACGCAGAATTCCCCAAAATTGGAGAATAAGTTCCGAACTGATGACAGTACTCAAATTTCATTAGTTCACAGATTCTGGAATAGGGGCAAAGGACGAAAGGGAATGGGAGAAGTTGCCAACTGGGAGGGCCAAGAGGATATTAAAGCACCAACCAAGTCTGCATTCTTCTCAGTTGTTACAAATGTGAGAAAGTACCATAGAGGTTTACATTAGTATTTATTTCTTGTTCTCATTTTTTACAAGGGTTTAGTGGATAGAGTTGCTGGAGTTGGAGTTAGGAAGACCTTGGGTTCAAATCCTGCCTTTGACACTTACCACAAGGAAAGTCACTTTGTTGTTTAGACATTTTTCAGCCATTTATGATTCTTTGTGACCCCATTTGGAGTTTTTTTTTGGCAAAGATACTGAAGTGGTTTGCCATTTCCTTCTGTAGCCCATTGTACAGATAAGGAAACTGAGGCAAACAATGTTACGTGGCTTGCCCAGGGTCACACCGCTAGTAAGTGTCTGAAGTCCGATTTGAACTCAGGAAGAGGAGTCTTTCTGACTCCAGACCCAGCACTATATCTGCTGCAGTGCCATCTAGCTGCCCATAAAAGCACATTTACCTCTTTGTAAAATGAAGTGGTTATTCTAGTTCTAAGTCAATAATTCTATGAAGCCATCCTAGGACAAGTTACTATCTACTATTCTTCTTTTAGATGTACTATTCTACAGACTATTGCAATAAGAGTACAATTATTATTAACAATAGCCTATGAATTTGATGATCGAGTATTGCTGCCACGATGGGATAATGTGGTCTTTCTTCACAAGTTGAAGGTAACCAGGCCCCTCTCCCAGTTTAATTTGAAAGGTATTTATTGAGTGTCTCCTAGGAGCCTAGCACGGCGACATGGACTGTGGGACACAGAAGACAAATTTATTATGTGGGCTCTCTAGGAGAGAAAAGGAAAGTTAGAAACCATTGTAAGGTAGCATGTAACAAAGTGTTTAATAAAAACGTAATCACATGCTAACCTGCATGATCCAGCCAGTAAGGGCTAGGGATAGCAACGAGTCCCATGATTTCATTAGAGGGAGCTCCCACATGAAGAAATTCTCTATCAATATGGCCAGCACCTTCTCTGAAACTTATAGACTCAGAGAACTTCCAAGGCCCCTGGTAGGTTAAGTGACTTGCCCCATGTCACACAATCAGTATGTCTGTGGTAGGAAAACAAGTGCTTTGGATAATCAGAAAGTGAAGAGAAAACTATACATTGTTTTGGGAAGGCTTTGTAGTAGACTTGGGAAGGACCATTGGACTGGTGGAAAAGAATGAGAGATCATTTTTAGCAAGGGAAATAGCATGAGCAAAGGTGAAGGCGTGAGAATGGGGAAAAGTAAGAGACTGGCCTAACTAATGGAAGGTGCCAATTGAGAAGCAGTGAATGATTCTGTTGGATAGGTAAGGTGAGGACTGATTATAGAGAGCTGTGAATGACAATTGTGGAGTTTCAACTTGATCCTATAGGCAGTGAGGAGCCATGGTCAGTCTTTGAGCAGAAGAGTTTACGGTTGTTTTACAATGTGTGAGACACTTTCATCAGGGAGACGATTTAGGAAACTATTTTAGGATTCTGTGCATGAGGATGAGAGCCTGAAATAAGTTCATGGTAATAATAGAAAGAAAAAGGGAGATAAAGAGATATGAGAGACCTAAAAATGGAGAGAGAAGAGTCAAAAATGATTTCCAAGTGTTTAGTCCAGAGTCTATGTGATTTTATTCTTCTCACTCTGACAATAGCAATATAGGTGATTCTGTGTTCTTACTGTGCATATAGTGAGAGAATCCATATAGTAATGAAATGTTTCTTACTGATGGAAGAAGACTCTGTCCCATGGGGAGTAGATCTAATCCTCATAGGCATGAAGTTGCTAAAAGCACAGATATTATACACATGCACTCACACAAAGGAGTAAATAGGTGAGAATGCATGCATGCTGAATGAATACATGACTGGATAGGTTGATGGGAGAAGCGGGATGCTGGCTGAGAGTGAAGGAGGCAAAAGGATGATGAAGAAATTTACTGGATAAAAGTTTGATCACAGGAGTCATATTTTGGGGATCTCCCAGAGATTAAGTTTCATCTGGGTTGTTTTCAATGGAAGGCATTGTGTTTTTACACTTTTCACTTGACTCATTTTTTGAAGGTGATGAAGCTGAGGAAGTTGGCACAGCAGGTTGCCAATTGCCGCCAATGTCTAGAACGCTCAACAGTCCTCATCAACCAAGCAGAGCGCATCCTGAAAGAAAATGACCAGGCACGATTTCTACAATCTGCAAAAAATGTCGTGGAGAGGTGGGTCTCTCTGCTCGCTCGCTCTCTCTCTCTCTCCCTCTCTCTCTCTCTCTCTCGTTCTTTCGTTCTCTCAAAAGCAGATGTCTGGTTTCGTGAAAAGAGGCCAGTTTGTGAGCTTATTTGATCCCATTCAGACGTGTCTGTTAGCAGCTGCCACCTGGGCATTTCACCAAATCCACTGAGAGCAAGTAACAGTGCCGTTCCTTGTTTCCAGTTGCTTGTAACTGTACAAGTAACAGTTCTGTTCCTTGTTCCCAGTGGTGAGCCCTGTGAGTCACTGGAGGCCTCTTGTCCAACACCATCTGCCATCCCTCTGCTCCCCGGCCCAGCATTCGTCTACCTCCATCAGCTGCTGCCGTAGCTCCCCAATGCTGGTCTGTGGTTGGAGTTGCCTGAGCTGGTGTCAGAGTAGGGACAGGGGAAACAGTCGCCTTTAACGTTCCCTAACTAAGCCTTCTCCTTATCTTCATTTAGGCAATTCTCATAAGAATCCTTTCTGATGAAGCGCGGTCCCTTGTATTTACTTAGCAGAGCATGGCAGATAACACTGGACATCTGTCTAGAGTGCTGGTGTCTTCTTATCAGCCGTGTGACTCTGGGCCCGTCAGTCTTCTCTGCTCTTTACTTCCTTATCTCTTGGGCCTCACAGAGGTACAGTGAAACACTGGAGGAATGCGAGCAATTTTTATCGTACCCAAAGCTAAGACCAAAGCAACTTGGCTGAGGATAAGTTGGTGGCAAAGCTGGGAGAGATCATTAGATGTATTTCCAACTTAGCCACAGCGGTAAGGAAGATGATTCTCTTCTTGCTCACTGAACGTTGCACGGAAGACGATGAGATGACAAATAAGGCTGCTAGATAACAGAGCCACAGTCTTTGATTTCGGCCCTTTATCGTGGCATCCTCTTGTGTCCACAGCTGTGCCCACGTAGGGGACCAGCTCGAGGAAGCTGGAGTATTTGCTTGTGTTTTGCCTCTGTGAAACATGGTAGAAGGAATGGTGTGCGTATGTGGACCTCTCCAGCTGCTTGTCCCACTCTACAAGAATTAATGCAATAGCATTCTGGCAATGTGCTTTCCAAGTTCTTGGCTCTGCAAATTAATCAACTCGGCAACGATTTATTGTGGCTGATATGCCAACCATTGCCCTAGCCAGGAAAGGGGTGATGGCAGTGGGGATAATGGTGATATGACAGTGAGAATGGTGCCAGTGACCCATAGTGATGGTGATAGGGCGGTCCTGCCATTGATGGCCGACTTGGTGTGATCAGGAATGCTGGGTTGGATGTAACATGAGAGCAGCATTGGTGGTGGTATTGATATGAGAGTGACAATGGTGTCAATATGATGGGTACAGTGGTGCCAGTGTTGAAAGGGATACTGATGTGGTGGCGTGGGGGGTCTGTTGCCACTTGCTGCCAATGGCCTCATCAGCCAAGCAAAACGCATCCAGAAAGCAAATGACTTTACTCCAGTTGCCACTCTTCTGCCTTAGAAACACTTTAAAACTGAATGACAGAGCAGCTGGGTGGTTCAATGGATAGAGCACCATCCCTGGAGTCAGAAGGTCCTGGGTTCAAATATGGCCTCAGACCTCCCTAGTTATGTGATCCACTCTTCTGCATTGGAACCAATAGTTACTATTGATTCTTTTTTTAAACCTTTACATTCTCTCTTAGAATCAATACCAAGTACTGGTTCCAAGGTAGAATTGCAGTAAGGGCTAGTCAATGAGGGTTAAGTGACTTGCCTAGGATCACACAGCTGGAAGTATCTGAAGCCACATTTGAACCCAGGACCTCTCATCTCTCAGCCTGCCTGAGCCACCTAGGTGCCCCCTACTGGTATTGTTCCTAAGAGAGAAGGTAAGGGTTTAAAGAGAAAAAAGAAAATGACTAGGCAAGATTCCTATAGTCTGAAAAAAATGCTGTGGAGAGGTGGGTGCGTTCCCCCCCCCCCAAAGCAGATGTCTTGTGAAAAGAGACCAGTTTGTGAGCTATTTGATCCCATTCAGACGTGTCTGTTAGCAGCTGCCACCTGGGCATTTCACCAAATCCACTGAGAGCAAGTAACAGTGCCGTTCCTTGTTTCCAGTTGCTTGTAACTGTACAAGTAACAGTGCTGTTCCTTGTTCCCAGTGGTGAGCCCTGTGAGTCACTGGAGGCCTCTTGTCCAACACCATCTGCCATTCCTCTGCTCCCCGGCCCAGGGAAACTGAACCCTGTTATGTTTGTGTTTGTCTTTGTGGAACATGGCAGAGTGGTTTGAGCCTCCCCGTTTCAAATAGATCAATTGAGCAAACATTTATTAAGCACCAGGCTCTATGGTAGGTGGTACGTATAAAGAAAACTGTCCCTGCCCTCATGAAACCTGTAGTCTATTGGTGGAAAATGCATATACAGATGATTTAATATAAAACCTATAACTGATAAAATTAGCTTTTGGAATGGAGAAGGTACAGGTGTCTAGGGAGATCAGTAAAGGCCTTATGTTTGAGGTGGTGCTTGAGCTGAGCCTAGAATGAAGTAGTCATTTCAAAAGGTGGAGGCATGGATGAAATATATTCCAGGCTTGGGTCATGGAAATAAGAACATGAGAGATGGAATATCATATGACAGTAACTTGTGGGTCAACAAGACGGAAGACTAGCCACTTTCTCCAATATTCACAGTCTCTCAAATCTCTCCAAAGTAGTCATTCCATGCAAGAGATAAAGGAATTTCACCTGTTAACGTGGTCTAAGATCCCAAGAATCCTAACTAGATAAAACTCATGGCTGCACAAAACTCAGTTCTGCCCCACTCACCTCATCCTATCTCCATTTCCTTGCAACAAGGAAAATCAAAAGTCAGAAGCTTGTACCGACTGAGACTGCAGTGTTGCAGGACTTTGTGTCAGCCAGAGAACTAAGGGACAGAGGGAACTAGAGCAGGATGTCAACATGTGTTTGGCTCCATCAGACCGGAAGGAAAGGAGAATGGCATGCAGCTGCAGCCAGTTCTGTCTTCCTAGAAGTCCCTTGGGACAGAGACCAAGACCAGTGATGCCTAAACTGCATAGCATGGGAGAAACCCGGAGACACCTTTGAGGTTTAGGCCCCAGGGAAGCTGCCATCAAAGAGGAAAGAGTCAAAAAGGGAGTAATAGGAGAATATAAGGAAAAAAGACTGAAATTACCAAAGATCTCAAGATGAAGAAAACTCATTTAAAGACTTAGAATTAGAGGTTTTGCAAAAGAACATGACTAGTAAAAAAAACCCAAAAACCCAAACTTAATGTACTGATCTGAGAAATAATACAAGAAAGCTGCCCAGAATGTCTGAACTTAGAAAGCAAAAAACCCTGTGATGCAATCTCCAAGACTCCATTTTCAATGATAAACAATGAATTTTGCAAGTGAACAGGAGAAACACTTTTGAATAAGAAGGGAAGAAAATTAGAATAACACAAGACTATTCTAAACCCACCAGAAACCACTGAAGGAAATGGAATAATGCGTTCCTGACAGCAAAAAAATGCTCAAGAAGCAGCCCTAGGGGCCCCATCCTGCAAACTGTTCAGTGAAAAAGCATTACCAGAGCAGACTACTTTGCAGGCATCCCAGATAACAGATCTATAAGAAAGGTAAACAAATACAGTGACCAGGGAAGGCACAGGTGAAGAGATAAATTGTTCCAGAAAAAGGGGGAAAAACATCTATGGAGTTAGCAACAATAACAAAATAACAAGAGAAAATAGTGAATGGTTTCTACCTAAAAGTATAACAGAAGACATGAGTGAAAGCAGAAGGCAAATAGAAGTACTGGTGGCAAACAAAAAATAGAAGCTTTTTGGCTAAATCATCTCATTTATTCCCCACAGTGACTTTTTCAAACCTTCTTTTCTCTTTTTTAGGCTTCCTATGGCACTCCCTTTCCCCACCCTCTCAATTGAGGCCTTTCCCTAAATCTTTACTGAGAAAATCAAAGCCATTTGCCTTTAGCTCCCTCTTGTCCCATCATATTCTTCTTACATCCTTCTGTTGTTCCCGGCTATCTCCTCCTTTGCTTCAGTCTCCCATGAACAGGCAATCTTTCTCCTTACCATGATCAACCACCTATATGCTCTTTTGATCCCATCTCCTCCAGCACATTATCTGCCCTCGTTATTATACTCCCCTTCTCATTAGCAATGTGTTCCATCCCTGATGCCTACAGTGAAATTTCCTCCATCCTTGAAAATTACTTGAAAAAGCCATCTACATTCAGTGGCTCCCCTCCGTCTCCTTCCACTCTCTTCTCAATCCTTTGCAATCTGGCTTCTCACCTCATCATTCAATTGATGCTCTTCTCTCTAAAATTACCCAATTGTCTAATCTAATGGCTTCTCCTCAAGCCTCTCATCCTTTGGGCCCTCTCTATGGCATTTAACATTGTTGCTAGCCCTCTTGTTTTGAATATTCTCTCTAGTCTGAGTTTTGATGATTCTGCCTTCTTGGTTCTACTCTGACTTGTCTCCTCTTCCTCAGTGTCCCTTGCTGAGTCATAATAGGCACACCCCTAAAGCCCTGGCCTAGGCCCTCTTTTCTTTTCTCACTTGGTAACTTCCTCAAATCCCATTGGTTTAATCACTGTATCTATGGAGGTCACACACATATACATGTACATACATTACATACATGTGCATATTTATTAATATCATGAATATCAATACATTAAATACAATAAATACATAATAATACAATAATACAATAAATGCATAAATAAAATAAATACAATAGTATTTAATGTATTACTTTATCTTAATATTATTATGTTCACAATAGCCTATCTGTATAGAGATTATTAATATTATTTAATTTATTAATGTTGTTTAATTTTTTATTTTATATTAATATTATTATGTTAATAACTAATCTGTATATAGCATTTACTATGTGCCAGGCATTGTGCCATATGCTTGACAATCACCATCTCCTTTGATCCTCACAATAACCCAGGAAGGTGGGTACTGTTATTATCCACATTTTACAGATGAGGAAATGGAGGCAATCAGAGGTAAAGTGACTTGCCCACAGTCATGCATCTGAGGAAGAATTTTAACTCGTCAATCTCTCAGGCTTCAGTCCTGTATTCTCAGCTGGAACATTTCAAATTGGATGTACCAAAGGCATCTCAAAATCAACATCCTGAGAACAAGCTTGCCCATTATCTATCCACTGAAGCTATTCCTTATCTAAACTTCCTTATTTCTGTCAGGGGCTTTACTATCTCTATTATAGTTTTTTTTTACCTTATCCTCCTTCACTCCTCACTATCTGAACTTATCCAACATATCTGAAATGTTGCAAAATCTTGTCATTTCTATTTCAATATCTCTTCCCTACATCCCCTTCTCTCCAGTCACACAGCCAACTCCCTAATTAAGGCCCTTATCATTTCCTGCCTCATGTGTCATGGTAGCCTTATAGTTAGATTGCCCACCTCAAAATTTTCCCCACTCCATCTTCCACATAAATACTGAATTAATATTCTGGAAGCCTAGACTTTACCATGACACACACACATACGCATACTCAGGAAACTCCAGTGACTCACTTTTACCACTAGGATCAAATATAAACACCTCTTTTCACATTTTTTCAGTTGTTGTTGTTCAGTCATTCAGTTACATTCAATTCTTTGTGATCCCATGGACCATAGTACACCAGGTTCTTCTATCTTCTATTTTGGCATTTAACTCTCTAAAAAAATCTAGCTTCTTCCTATCTATTTAACCTTTTAACACATCTGGTGAATCTATGGCACGCATGCCAGAGGGGCCACTCAGAGCCCTTTTTGTGGGCACACGCACCATAGCCCTAGCACAGAGTTCACCAGAGTTCATCCCTAGAAAGCCAGAGGAACGTGAAGCTGGGCTGCTCCCCTTGCCCTCTCCATGGGCACCTGAAAACATTTCTTACATCACCAGCCCCTCTAAAAGGTTTGCTATCACTGGTCTAGCCATACTTGCCTTCTTGCTCTTTCTTCATGTACAGTATACCATACCCATGCCTTTGTACAAGCTACCCCCAGTTCCTGAGATATTCTCTTGTCTCAGTTCATTTCTTTGAATCCTTGGTTTCCTTTAGGCCTTAGCTCAAGGACCACCCTCTCATGAAACCTTGGCTAGTTCCCCCAGCCTTGCCCTCTGAGGTTACCTTATTTCTACTTTGTATGTATTTTTGTATGTACCTATATCTATGCATGTTGTTTCCCCACCAGAAAGTCAGTTCCTTGAGGACAGTGACAGTATTTGCTTTTGTCTTTTTATATCCAAAGATCAGGACAGTGACTGATAAACAGTAGGAGCTTAATAAATGTTTGCTTGATTCGCTTTAACTGCCAAATGAAGAAGTTTGTATTTTATCCTAGAGGCAGTAGGGAGCCTGCGAAACTTAAGTAGGAGTGACACGGTCAGGCTTGGACTTTCCAAATATCAATTTGGCAGCTATATGGAGGAGGGATTGGAGAATTGAGAAACTAAAAGCAGTTAGAACATTTTTAAGAGACTATCACAATATTGCTAGTAGTCGATGATACAGGCTTGAACTTAGGTGGTAACCCCCGTGAATGGGGCGAAGAGAATGGGAATAGGGGACGTAGTAGAGCTCGAATCGAAAGATTTGGCATCTGATTAGATAAACGGGGTGGATGAGAATGAGGAGTTGAATACGACCCTGAGGTTTTGAACCTCGGTAACTGTAAGGATGACGATGCCCTCGGCAGGAAAAGGCAAGTTCTTGTTAAGAGTGTGTTTGGGAGAACAGATGAGTTCTAGTAATTCGGTAGCCAGTTGGTGACACCAGAGTAGCTCAGAGTGGGGCTGGCTGTGTAGATGGATGGATGGATGGATGGATGGACAGATAGATAGATACCTATATAGTTTTCTGTATAGGGATGATAACTGAAGAGAGCTGATAAGAGAGATCACTGAGAGAAATGGTGTGCAGAAAGAAAAGGGATGCTAGGCAGAACCTTGGGGAATCCTCACAAAGAAAACTGATAAATAGTGACCAGATAGGCAGAAGAAGAGAGACAGCAGTGTCATGAAAAGCCATGGTGAGACTATCCAGGAGGAGAGAGTAGTCAACAATGTCAAATGCTGAAGAGAGGACCCAAAGAGCAAGGACTGAGAAAAGGCCGTTGGAGTTAGCAATTACAGAATCATTGATAACCTTGAAAAGAACAGCTTTTATTGATTGACGAGATTGGAAGCCAGATTGCAAGGGATTGAGAAACGAGTGAGAGCCAAGGAATAACTCATTATCTTCAAGTTGGATTTATACCAGGAATGCAAGTATAGTTCAGCATTGGGAAAACAATATAATTAATCATCTTCAAAACAAAAACAGACAAAACTATGATTATCTCACTAGATGCAGAAGGAAGCCTTTTCAAAATACAACACTCATTTATGCCAAAAAAAACCAACAAACCTGCAACATATGGGCATAGAGAGGGATCTTTTTTTACCTAAAAAGTGTCAAAATCAAGCATAATATGCAAAGACGGCATGCTAGGAACTTTCCCAATAAATGTAGTCGTAAAGCAAAGATGGCTACTCTCCCTACTTTTATTTCATTTCATTCTAGAAATTCCATCAGAAAGAAGTTAAAGGCATAAAGATATGACTATCACTATTTGCTGAGGACTAGTTGGTCTAGGCAGAAAATCAAGAAATATACTTTGAGATAATCACTTCCGCAAAGTTGCAAGTTATAAAAGAAACCCATAAAAATCAGTAGTATTTCCATATAGTAATAACAAAATTTAAGAAGTAGCAATAGAAAGGTCAGTACCACCTAAACAAAATGCACAAAATCTTTGGGGAGTGGGATGGTTATGTGACCTAGTGGATAGAGCCTTAGGCCTGGAGTCCGGAAGATCTGGGTTCAAATTTGACCTCAGACACTTCCCAACTATGACTCTGGGCAAGTCACTTGACCCCCTTTGCCTTGCCCTTACCTCTCTTCTTCCTTGGAACTGATACTTAGTATCTATTCCGAGACAGAAGGTAAGGGTTTTTTAAAAAAATAAATAAAATATTTTGGGAGTCAGTCTATCAAAGCACACTCAATACTTGTTGAGATTCCATTCCAAAGTGTTCCATAAAGAGCTTAAGTAGTTTGAGGCAACATTCAGTGCCCATAGCTGGGGCATGCCAATATAATAAATATGACAGTACTACGAAAAGCAATTTACAATTGTAATGCCATGCTAACCATCAGAGGGATACTTTACAGAACTCTATAATAATAATAATAAAATATTCAATTGGAGAAACAAGAGGGATGAACACAGATTAGCACTTCCAGACTTCAAACTCTATTACAAAGCAACAGTCATCAAAACCATTTGGTAGTGGTTTAAAAATACAAAATTAGATCAACGAGACAGACTAGATGAGAGAGAATCAGAAACAATGGAACTCTAACCCATTGTTTGATTTTTTTCTGCCAGACTGCTTTCTAGTTTTCCCAGCCTTTTTTTTTTAACCAAACAAGGAGTCCTTTCTCAAGTAATTTATATTTTCAAGTTTATGGGAAGCTGAAATTAGGACAGCGATGGGTGTGGGTGTAACATTGTAAGAGTATTGACACAGATTAGAGAAATGTGGCAGTAAGAGATCTGTGATGCTTCTGATTGTGGAGATGGTAACATAGGTGATGGTTGGTGGCAATGTCTGCAAGATGATTGGACTGAAGGTGGAGATGTTATCATGGTGGTGGTAAGGTGCTGATGGTGCTGATGATGGTAGTGTAATGGTGATGTTGGTAGTAATGTGATTCTGATGATAGTGATGACCATTTGTTGTTATTTAGTCCTTTCATTCATGTCCATGACTCCATGACCCCATTAGGAATTTTCTTGGCAGAGATAGTTTGCCATTTTCTTCTCCAGCTCATTTTAGAAACTGAGGCATACAAGTTGAAGTGATCTGTACAGGGTCACACATCTAGTAAGTGTCTGAGGCCAGATTGTAACTCACTTCCTAACTTCAGGCCTGGCACTCTATCCACTCCAGAGCCACCTAGTTGCCCTTATATTAACAATATTGTTATAATAATGATGGTGACTTGGCAGTGATGAGGTTAATGATGGAAGTATCCTGCAGTGATTAAAGCACCAGACCTAGAGTCAGGAAACTGAGACAAACAGAGGTTAAGTGACCTGCCCAGAGTCATACAGCTAGAAAGTATCTGAGGCCAAATTTGAACTCAGGACCTCCCATCTCCAGGCCTGGCTCTATCCAGTGAGCCACCTAGCTGCCCCTATTTCCATCTCATTAGACAACTTTTCTTTTTCCTCCTCATTGGAATTGTTTCTCTTTAGTCTTCCAAATTTCCTTCTTCAGAGTTTTCTATCCTTCCTAGACTCATTCAGGTTTTAACCATGGGTTCCTGTCTAGCCTTCCCCTGAACACTTCACAATCTGCTCTCCCCAAATGGTAGGGGAAGAACATGTCTGGTGACTCCCAGAATTCCTTTCCTTTATTCCAAACTCGAAATCAAATCTCTCCATAAATGAGGTGCTCTAGAACAGAAAAGGTAGAGCCCAGTATGAACTAGATTATTGATCAGCATAATGAGAAGCCAGTAGTAAAAAGAGCCCTTGGCTTGGCTTGGAGTCAGGAGACCTCTGACAGCTGGCTTGAATTCGGTGTTATGCTAGGCAAATCCCTTCCACTCTCTGAGCCTTTCTCCTCACCTGCAAAAGAGGGACAACATTTACTCCACTTTACTTCTTGGAATTCTCGTGAGAAAGGTGCTTTAGGCATTAACTTGAAAGCAGGAGAGAAATGTGGACTGCTATCTTGGGAGAAGCTTCTACTTGCTGAGCTAGGCTATGGTGGTTTTGTTTTTTCACAGAATCGCTGTGGTTGCTCTTATCAAAGCTTCCAAGGTTTCACTGGACTGGCTCTGTTGACAATGGCAACATGACAAATTAGGAAAGGGGAGGAGGAGGAGGAGGAGGAGAAGGAAAAGAAGCTATCTGCTTCTTAGAAGTGAAGCTGGGGGGAAGGGTATAGATGAGCCAGAGAATCCCCGAGCTGGGACAGTCTTAACTCCATTTGGTCCAACCCCTCTCTCAAACGTGTGTCCTCTCTCCAACTTCTCTTACAGGATGTCATCCCTTGATGACAATATAAGAGGAAATATGGTGTATGCCCTAATTGACCTCTGCTAATTAAAACAAAAATTGCTGGGCTCCCTGAAGAAAATCATTTGTCTTAAGGGTTATGTGTTAAGCAGCCAGAACATCTAGCTAAGATGGTTTTTTATTGCCTTTATTCCACCTTGCTAAATGAAAAGTCAAATAGATGAAAGTCGCAAACCCATTCTGATGTATGTTGATATACTTTCCTCTCTTTCAGGGTTGCTATGGCAACTGCATCCTCTCAAGTTCTCATCCCAGACATCAATTTTAATGATGCTTTTGAAAACTTTGCTTTAGATTTTTCCAGAGAAAAGAAATTGCTGGAGGGGCTAGATTACTTAACAGGTATGAAAATATTGTTTTTACTTCCTATTTTCCTCTTGTCTTTTAAGAGTTCTTTTCCTTTGAATTAAGGGTGGGAAGAGGTAATGTTTAACATGGACAAAAGTCTGTTCTGCCCTCCTTTTTTAGTGCCTGAATTGTTCCTGAAGTTAAATTGGGTTTAAAAACTTTACAAAGTTAAATTGGGTTTCCTCTGAGCAGAAGAGAAAGATGCCTGGAACTCTGTCAGCTTAGAACAGAGATGGTGAATCTTTTAGAGATTGAGTGTCCAAACTGCACCCTCATGCGGCATGTGAGCCTCCCTTTTACCCCACACAGGAGAGAGAAGAAGCATTCCTATTGGGCTGCTGGGCAGAGGGGTAGGTGATATGAGAAATGTCCTCAGGCTTAGTTGAGAGGGGGAAGGGAGCAGCCCCCTCCAGTACGTGTGCCATAGGTTTGCCAATACAGCTTAGAACATCCCCAATAAATCAGTGAACTTTAATTTAACACTTACAATGTGTCGGGCACTCTGCTAATGGCAGGGATACAAGGGAAGGTTAAAAACAATCTTGGTCCACATCGTAATGGAGGAGACAACCTTGTTGAGCAAGCAGTAAAATTCTGAACTGTAATGAGATTGTGTTTTCCTTTGGATCATTCAAAGTTGGGAAGAGGATAGAATCTTAATAGGAAGAGGGGGTGGAAGGGTTTGGGGGCATTAAAGCTATTGTAATAGACTTAGTAAATGTTGTTGAGATAATTAATTTAGATTTTGTATCCCAGATTAAATTGAAGGGATCCCTTCTAACTCTAGATTTAGGATTCTATGTATGACCTTGGACAAGTCACTTCAGCTTGGTGGGCTTCAGTTGCCCCCTCTGTAAAATGAGAAGGTTAGACTAGTTGGCCTCAGAAATCTCTTCTAGCCCTAGATCAAGGGGCCTATGAATGCCAAATATTTTTAGTCTCCTTTCTCTTGAAGGAAAAATACCAGCTGGGGTGTCTTCTTACCCGGCTAGCAGTGACGTTTTGCTGTTTTCATAACGATAGCTTAATTAAAGGTTTGCCTGTGAAGACTATTAGACTTTGAACATAATTGGACCAAGAGCCCTGGTCCCTAGATGACTCTGAGGATAAGAGGATCAAAGATTGAGAGCTAGATGAGATTTCGAAGGCCATCAAGTCCAATACCCTCATCCTATAGATAACAAATCTGCTGTCTGGAAAAGTAACTGACTTGACCAGGGTCACACAGGTACTAAGTGGTAGGTCCCTTGACTCTAAATCCAATTCCATTTCCTCTGGACCACATGGGGTTGGGCTGAGGCATTTGGATGAGGATAAAGCAATGATAAAGCAAATCCAAGTACGAAAGGAATACTTATGTAGAAGCTGGGCTTCTGGTGACTTGAGGCATTCAGAAGGACCTAGAGGCCGGTGAGAAATAAGGGCCTCACGTGGCTTCTTAGCAGCCAAAATACATGTCACAAAGCCCACGCACTTTCTTTGACCAGTGTCAATGAGTTCTCTTCACTTGGCCTTCATTCAGGGTCTCTTTCCTCACTTCCAGTTCTAAGAAGCTTAGTTATATGTTTGTCTAGTCCATGGCCTAAAATGGCAAATTATAAGGGAAGCTTTCAAAGGCCAACCACAAGAAATGAGAAGGGACAAATGATGGACAAACAACAAAGGAGGAAATTAGAAATATTGAAAGAAGACCTGGACAGCTGGTGGTTCAGTGGATTGAGAGCCAGGCCTGGAGATGGGAGGTCTTGGGTTCCACTCTGACCTCAGATACTTTTTTTTTTAAACCCTTACCTTCCGTCTTAGAGTCAATACTGTGTATTGGCTCCAAGGCAGAAGAGTGGTAAGGGCTAGGCAATGGGAGTCAAGTGACTTGCCCAGGGTCACACAGCTGGGAAGTGTCTGAGGCCAAATTTGAACCTAGGACCTCCCGTCTCTAGGTCTAGCTCTCAACACACTGAGCTACCCAGCTGCCCCCCCCTCAGATACTTTCTAGTGGTATAACCCTGGGCAAGCCACTTAACTCCCATTGCCTGGCCCTTACCACTCTTCTGCCTTGTATTAATTCTGAGACAGAAGGTACGGGTTTAAAAATGGAAGGAGTCAGCTAGGTAGCTCAGTGGATTTGAGAGCCAAGCCTGGAGATGGAAGGTCCTGAGTTCAAATCTGGACTCAGATACTTCTTACCCTGGGCAAATCACCTAAGCCCAAATGCCTAGTCCTTACCACTCTTCTGCCTTAGAACCAATACACGGTATCAATTCCAAGACAGAGAGCAAGGATCTTAAAAAAAGGAAAAGAAAAAGCCCCCCAAACTCAAAAAGTACAACCGGGCCAGGGCCATTCAGTGTTAGGTCAGAGACTCAATGTACCTCAGTAGCCTAGATGAGGAATCTCACTGTATTACAGCCCAGTGTAATAATTAAGGCTAATTAGGACAGCCCTGAGTCATCAAGAAAAGGTTAAATGATATTCATTGTGCTCTATCTGAGAAAGAGTACATTTTTGTAGATTTTAATTAAAAATGGCCAAATGAATCCAGAACAGTCCTATAGCTGAAAGGGCAAGCTCTCCTCATCTAGGAAATTAACTCATGTCAATTTCATCCCTGAGGATGCTCATGGGTGCTCTATAACTGCAAATGATGTGCCTTATCTGCATTGTGGGGACAAAGTGGAGGGGAAAGTGGGCTGTTTGCTTGGAAACCGAGGGAACTACTGAATGGCTCCAAACAGTTTTGAAAATGAGAAGGATGCAAAGAGAAAGACGGAGTCAGGAGTTTTAGAGGAGCGCCCCTGAAAAGGCCTAAATGTTTTAGTCAAAGCTAGTTTGGAGGAAATTGAGTTTCAGGGAGAAATTGGGAGCTGGGTGGCAGATGACTTTAGAAAACAAAGGGGTGCCTACACTAGCCAGTGTCTATGTCTATGACATCTACCTGCAGAGGTTCAGGGAAGGCAGATCGAGAATTCTCCCTCAGTTTATATTTATTCATTTAGGTTTGAAGTAATGACAGTAAGGGAAACCAGTGGAATGAGGGCTGGTCTTAGAGTCAGGAAGACCTGAATTCAAGTCCTGCTTCTGACATACTATCCGTGTGACCCTGGGCAAGTCTCAACCTCTCAAAGAACTCAGACAACTGTAAGAAGACGCGTTGCCGAGCAGGTGCTAATTTGCACTGGGAGAGGACATTTCCTCACTAGGAGGTCCATATGCCAGTGAAATCACAGGTGTGAACTGTGATTTTGAGAGAAGGGCAAAACAAAGCTTTCTTCTCAAATAGGAAACCATCCCGGCTGTTTTCTTTCCTCCCGTATCTTTGTCCATCAGACCTCCTTATGTAGAGGAGGCATCTGAGACAGTCTCTTCATTCGGGGCCCAAAGACCTGAAATTGCCAGGTAGTGGAAGCAAAACTTTTCAGGAGAGGGAGAGGGAGAGACGTAGGTCAAAGCCTCATTTTTCAATGTCAAGTTGTACAGGTAGATGCGCCCTGAGCATTCTCCATAAGGAAAACATATTCATTAAGAAGATGAAAGACTGAATGGCACTGAAGAAGAGCCTTGGCTCTGGAGTTAAAGGATCTGAGTTCAAATCCCAGCTCTCCCATTCACTACATCTATGAACTTGAGCAAATTACTTAGCTTCCCTGAACCTTAGTTTCCTCTTTTGTAAAATGAAAGAGTTGGATTCAGTGGCCACTGGAGGTCCTTCTAGCTCTAGATATAGGATCGTATGTGTGACCTTAGGCAAGTCACTGTCCGTCATCCCTGGCCCTCATTTTCCTGCTCTAAATAATAAAATAAGGGGATTGGCCTAGTTGGGGCCAGAGCTCGAGCTCTAGGTCATAGGTTGGCAAAAGCAGCAGGAGGAACTCTCATAACAATCACAAGCTTGGACCCCCTCCCCCTGTCCTCATTGTTTGTTCTTTCTCTACAGCCCCCAACCCACCGTCTATACAAGAAGAACTCTGTACTGCTTCCCATGACACTATCACCGTCCACTGGCTCTCCGAAGACGAATTCAGCATCAGTTCCTATGAGCTGCAGTACACCATATTCACTGGCCAGGCTAACTTCATCAGTAAGTCATGGTGTGGTTGGGGCCTGTGGCCAGAGATAAGAAAATGTAAGGAAGCAGTAAGCTGCTCAAGATTGACCGGGGCTGCACGAGGCAAGTGTTTCCAAACCGTCCTGTGTCGCTGAGCCCGGTGTTTCCCAGGCAGTGGCGGCCCCAGCAGTGCGCCTCTGAGCACTGGGAGGCTCCCACTGATGTATCATTGCACCTTCAGTTCCTGCCCTCCCTCTCCAATCCATGTCCTGCCACCTTCCCTAACGGGGGACTCAGCTTGGAGCCTGTCTCCAAAGTAGGCAGATCATGGGGGACATTTCTGGGTTGGGGGTGCATGTGTGGCTTTCTCACTTCGACCCTTCCTTTTCATCGTTGTGGTCAAACATGCTTCGCAAAGCCCTACCTCTCCCAGTCACCAGTTGCCATTGGTGGACATGACAGTTACCCCTTCCCCTTTGTCACTTTTCTTCCTTCCTTCCTTCCTTCCTCCCTTCCCCCTCTCCCTTGTGAATCAGGAGAAGTTTACAAGTGGGCCGCAGGATGGGAAGCAGTGGTTTAGCCCCAAATGTGTCTGTCCCTGGCTCAGACCTCAAGCTTGTTAAAACAATATGGCGCCAGGACCCATCAGCCATCAATTAGGGATGTTTGAAATAACAACAAAGGGGAATTAAAGTGTGTGTGTTGTGGGGAGGGGGTGGATCCAATTTCCACGCAGAGGCAGCCCTCATGGGACACCAGCATTGTTTTTGCCATTGTTTCCATCTTTATGTTTCTGCCTTCTTGGCTAATGTTGAGGGGAGTTTCCCAGACAAGCGTCATTCAGTGGGCTGCCAACCTTGGGGAATCCTGCAGATCAAGCTGAAGGCACTCAGCCCAGACAACCCCCCAAGAAGGGACCAGGCAGCTTTTAAATAGGTCAAAGGTATTGTTGCTTTTGCTTTAAGGAGCCTTTGGTTCTTTGTATAGGAAGCTTTGGAGACTGGTCTTTTCCCGAGCACTAAATCAGTCACTAAGCACCTACTGTGTGCTAGGCATTGTGCTGAGTACTGGGGATGCAAGTACAGGAAGTGAAGCCCATGCTACTCCCAGGGAGCTCACAGTCTAACAGCAGAGATACCATGTACAAATATGAGTGCATGCAGAATAAATACAAAAAGAAATACAAGACAGGGAAAGAAGGTACTAGCGCTTGGGATGGGGTAGGCCTTGATGTAGAAGGTACAGTGCTAAAGCTGTTCCTTGAAGAAGAGAAGGAAACTATGAGATGGCAGGGAGAAAGGATTGGATTCCAAATGGAAGGCACAGCCAATACAAAGACCTGGAGAGAGGAAATAGATATGAAGAACATGCTGGCCTATAGCTTGCTGTAACACTAGTAATTGATTATGAAAGTAGCCACAGTGATATGATGGACACATAACCAGGGAAAGATGAAATGGCCACGGAAACAAAGGTTTGGCCTTCTGGGCATATCAATTTATTAAGCAATGCATGCCAGTTGCCCAACCAATCGGACTAAGCTTACCCTTCCTCAGTTTACAGCTGGACCCTGAATACAGAGGAAGGAAGACAGACCTTTATACTTTAAAAAGAACTAATCAAATAAGATCAGTGAGTTAAAAGGAAATAATACAACATTAATCTGATTTCTAATTGGGTGAAAGATTAGGGACTCCCCAAGTTGGGAGGCGACTCCCTTAATTTTCTTATAGAGAGAAGGCAAGACTTGAGCCCTGATTCCGCCGCTTCCTAGCTCCGTGACTTTAGGTCCAATCACCTCAAGGCCTGGATTTAAGTGAGGTCTGCCCTAACTATCTAACGCAGACACTGTGAGAATTGAATGATGGACTATATATATGAAAACACTTCTAGAGCCTGTTTGCAGGGTGGTTCTTGATATCTGGTCACTCACACCACCTACAGTTTTCTCTTGGCATCTAACCTTGTCCCAGAGCTACCACGAAGTGGTCCTGTGGACCTATGGAACTTTCTTCCCCTTTCCGTGGCACTGTCTAACTCTTGGTAGAGTTCACAAACAGTGCAATCATCCAAAAGGCAGATGGCGGGAGAGAAAAGGAGACGGCTGACTTCATCTCTCCAGCGTAGGCCCTTCCTTTCAGAGGAGTAAGTTGAGGCCCATCTATACCTTTTCGTCCTCTTGACAAGTCACCCCTTGTCTACAGCCTCTGTAGAGAATCTGCCCAATATTCTAGTGGTCTTCTCCAGACCTTCAACCATGTCCTCGGCCTACTTTTCCAATCATACCGCTCACAGAGGAATTGACTCCCAGAGTTGGAGGGAACCTCAGCAGCTATCTAAATCTACCCCATTTCTTAAAGAAGAATGTCCTCCTTGACATCCCTAATAAGTGGCTCTCCTGCTTGTGTTCTAAGACCTCCCGTTAAAGGAAATCTACCTCCTCCCATAGCAGCCCATTCTGCTTTGGGAGAAGTTCTACTTGATACCTCGTCCAAAGCCCCATCCACCCATTGCCACTAATTCTACCTTCTGTGTCTAAACAATAAGTTCACTTCTTCTCCTCTATGAGAGTCTTTCAGATACTTAAGATGATAGATTTGGAGCTGGAAGGGACCTCAGAGATCACCTAAATCAACTTCCTTATTTTACAGATGAGGAAACTGAGGCATAGAAAAACTAAATGACTTGTCCACAGTGACACAACTAGTAAGTAGTAGTCAGGCTTGAAGACATCTACATTGGCTTCTCCAGGTCAACCATCCTCATTCTCTTCAGTCAGTCCTTACATGGCATGGTCTTAAGGCCCTCCCTTTATATCCTGGACCCTTTCCAGCTTAGCCATGGCCTTCCTAAGATGTGGCTTCTAATACTGAACTGAGTGCCCCAGATAAAGGCCAATGTAGGCAAGAGTACATTACGGCTATTATCATTTCTCTCTTCCTGGACACTATGGCTCTCTTAATCCAGTCTAAGATCACAGTAGTCATATCCCACTGTTGGCTTATATTAAGCTTGCGGTTCACTCATGCCCCCCAGATTTTTTCATACAAGGAATGATCTCACCATATGTGTGCAGGAAGTTGATTTTTTTGAAGACTAAAACTCTATTTTCCCCTATTAAATGTCATCTTCAATTTGGGCCAGTTTTCTAGCCCGTTGAATTCTTTTTCAGTCGAGCCTCTGTCATCCAGTGTGTTAGCTGGGCCTCCAGGCTTTGTTTCATCTCAAAATTTGATAAGCGCGCCACTTCACCTGTTTATTTCATGATATCACTAATTAAAATGACAATCCAAGTTGCAGATCTCTTGTCACACACACACACATACACACTCGTGGGTATAGTGGATAGAACTAGACCTAGAGTCACAAAGACCTGAATTCCAATCCTACCTCTCTAACCTTGTGACCCTGAACAAGTCACTTACATCAGTTTCTTCATCTGTAAAAATGAGGATCAGAATAACACCTACTTCCCAGGCTTGTTGTAGGGATTCAATGAGATAATATTGGTAAAGTGCTTAGCAAACCTTAAAGTGCTATAAATCTCTCATACTTGCCCCTAAGAATAGCATGAGAAATTTTGTAAATTTTATGCCACTTCTTTTGGTCAAGCCCCCATTTGGGACCACACTGAAACCAGCTAGATCCATAAACATTTCTCCATTGCTATCTGGATCATCCACAATTTGTATTCTTCTGAAATGATGGCATTCTGTGGTTTGTAGCCATATAGCCTGACTATTGGCATTGGAAGTACAAGAGAATAACATAGAATTGTTTAAACCGCTGTGGAGTTTCCCATAATTCAATTCACCTTGCTGTCTTTCTCAGTTTTATGTTTTGGCTAAGTTCACTGACTATCTTCAATGTATCTAAATTTATTGATAAACTCACTTTGTGGGCTACCCATCCAGCTGCATTGCATAATTTAGCCAAATAGGTATTCATCATCCACTTGGTTTGCCCTATGTGGATAGTTAGGCTGAATCATTTTGAGTGGTTATGAACCTCATTTAGGAGAGTCTACCATACTTTGAATACTGATGCAATTAACAATGTCATCTGCAAATGGGAGCATTTGAAGGGACTCACTATCCATAGTGAACCTTTCTATTTGGATTCTGTATAGGATCTCCTCCGTGATAGTGGTAAACACCTTTGGTGAGTATCCATCCCCCTGTCTTATGCCTTCCTCGATATAAATAATGAAAAAGTCATTGAACAGTTTTTGCCATGGTTGTCAAATCTTATATGACCTTAAGAGATGTTTGGGAGATCCCCTCTTGAAGGCGAGCCTTTAAGGTGGCATCTTGCTCCACTAAATCATTTGGTGGTGGTGGTTGTTTTTTTAGTGATCAAACAACAAACATAGATCTTGTATTCTTGGTACCTTTCATTTGTATGATTGAATCCCCCAAGTTGTTGTTATAGAGATCCTTCTGCAAAATCCTTCCTGTTCCCTTCTCATGGTTTCAACAATGATATCCTTGATAGAGGCACTATGATGTGGTGGATAGATATATCTGGCCTTGAAGGCATGAAGAACCTAGTTCAAGTCTCGTTTTTGTGTAGTCCAGGCTGTGTGACCCTGACCAAGTAACCTATCCTCTGAGTGCTCTGGGCAACTCTTTACGACTCTTAAGGTGCAGAGGAGGCGATGACCTGTGTTGGTAGAGACAGTTCCCCTCTAAGGACTCTCTAAGCAAACCAGTGAAATCCTAGGTGCAGAGCTTACTGCTCTCCTTGATCCCTACATAAGTCACTCTCATAAAGATTCCATAGACAGGAGGAAGGCATGCGTGCTGACAGTCCTCAGTTTCTTCCTGGTTACTCTCTCTTGTATATAGCATACTCTGCTAATATGTCAAATACTTAACATCAATAGATTTACGATATCCGTTTGTATGTAATACACTGTATTAATACTATATGTCTGTGGTTTTCTCCTGCTTGTTTGCTAGATTTCCTTTTGGCCAGCTGGCTTGATAATCGGTTTTATGTTTATGTTTTATGCTTCCAGCCCGGGCTTTCTCTGGTTGTAATCACTAGAGTCCCCCTGACTTCTTTCATTTCTTAATCCCGAATCGTCCTTTCCAGGGCAGTTTTGCCCTCCTTCCATCTGCTACCTGCTTCTTCTGCCTCTCTGCTGCGGAGTTGCAAGGTATCTGTTAACTTGGTTTGGGCGGTCTGTCAAGATTTGCAGAGACTCCCTCGATCTCGCAGGCTGCTGCTATCCTCACAGTAGCCTTTTTGCTTCTGCTCGTTATAAGCACTGCCAGATGAAGTGACTCAGTATCCCAAGAGATGGTATTTCTTGCCTCCTTTGAGTACACAGTGAAATCAGGCCCGACAACTCCTCTGCTTGTCACTCCAAGGAGGGTGGACCTGGGACCTGTCCTCCCACTCGGTTAAAGCTTCCTTATGGCTTCTGATTTCATTATAGCCAGAACCCATATCGATATGGCTCAGATCCTCTAATGTGGCACTTTGTCATTGAACGAAGAGTTTACATTGGCAACATCAGCAGTGGATGTAGGGTTGACAGATGATCCCAGACCAATAGGATATTTAGCATACTTCGTCACCTGTTCTTCTACCCTTCCACCATCCCTGAAAGAGCAAAGGGGGCTACATAGGAAGTGGCACCATTTTGCATTTTTGCTTCTAGATAATCCAACTAACTAAACCACTCATAGCCTAGAGCCCCCAAGAACTCTGGACTTATACATATTGGGTTCTACCCTAGGGTCCAATCCCAGGCGATGAATTTCTCTCTAGGTATTGGCTCTGGAATCAGGAAGACTCTAGTTCATATCTGACCTCAGACACTTACTATAGTTGGATGACCCTGGGCAAGTCACTTAACCTCTTTTTCATTTGAAAAATAAGAAAGCATTAGCATCTAGCCTCCCAGGATTGTTGGGAGGATTAAGTGAGATAATAGTTGTCAAGTGCTTAGCACAGTACCGGGCACATACTAAATGCCACATAAACGTTAGCTGTGATGATGACAGTTCCCCTACTCCAGAGAAAAACTCCACAGCAGTCTCCAAAATATGAAATTGAGGTATAACTCATAGGTGGGTGGCAGGATCCTTTCCCACAAAGGTACTCAATGTACAAATCAAATATGGAATGGCATTTACTTCACCCATTACAGAAAATGCGTGTCACAAAAGGCACACAGTTATGCAGTAGAAACAGAAAGCATCGAGTAGCCCATTATACTCATTAAACCACCTCCCCGAAAGGTCTTTGTGGGCCTTCTAAACAAAGATCTTTCTCAGTCTTTATACCAGAGCCACTTACAGCAGCATCACAGAAGGTTCTCAAGGCCTAGATCACCTGGCCCCCCTTTGTATGGCGTTAGTCCTTAAGATTCCATGGCCTTCTGATTATTCGTTGTCCCTCTTCTCCATCTTCTTGCTGAGGGCATTTGCTATTCAACTCAAGGACTCTTAAATTCAGGATATGCTACCCACCCCACTCCAGGATGGAACTATCCATTCTCAAGCTCATGTCCCTCTAATCTATGCCCCGACAAGGAAGCAGAAGGATCGAAGAGATCCAGGACTTGGAGGCCCAGAAATTTCCGTCTTAGATTTGCCTAAGCAAACATCGGGATGGGATAAGGAGACAATCCCTTCTCCTCCCTTTCTGCACTCGGGTCGGGAAGTCCAAGGGAAAGAACATATATAAAAAGACAAAAGGTGAACGAGTAGACAATGGGCTAGTTCTTCCAGCCAAAGTCTAACTTCCTGACTCTTGGGCAACCAGTAATCAGGCACAACTCCATTCACTAGAGACCAGAGACATTCCCTGTGTCTTGTGACCAGGGTGCTAGGATACATGTGCATTTCATGGGAGAGGTCCCCTTCTAGAAAAGGTTCATGCCCCATCACCCCATCAGATGGATTGGGGGCTGGGAGGAAGACAGAGAAATTCAAACCAATCAAAGACAACTCTCAGTATACCTTCTCTGGTTCAATATTGGCTGACCAATAAATCATATAGGGGTGCTTTTGAAAATATCAGGCCATATTCCCAATTCTCAGAATTTCTCCAGGAAACAGAGGTGGCCCAAGCATCATCCTCTTCCTTGTTGTCTCCCTGAGCACCTTTCATTAAAGAATCTCAGCAAAGTCCACAAGCCACAGCTCTTCCTTGCCCCTTGAGAGCCATAAATTAAGGAAAGCACGTGCAATACAGATCTTAGGCACCCCACAAAGTGGAGTGTCTTGTGAGTGGCCACTCGCCTGCCAAATACAGTTTTAGATATTCTACAAACATGATATTGCATAGCCTTGGTACTTCTTAGGAGCTTGTCCCAACCCCAAACAATCAGGAAAGCACACAGAAGAAAGCAAACCGCTAAAGAACACCTCACCAACATCACCATCACCACCAAATAAGGAGGAAAACAAGCTTTGGACCTCTTTCCCCATTGGAGTGGAAAGGCTAGTCTTAGATGAGCTCCCAAGGAACAAAGGGTTCTCCAAACAGGGACTCAAATGGGAAATCAGCTCTGGAAAGTGGTAGGGAGGAATGGGTACATGCATAGGTTCAAGGCAGCTGGTGGGGAGGTAGGAGAGTCCAGAGAGTAAGGAGTTGAAGTAGGAGTAAAGTGAGTAGCACCATGCACTAGAGACAAATCAAACTTGGATGAGCCCCAAAGATATGTGGTCCCTCCAAAAAAGGGATTAAGCCCTTCAGAGAAATAGAAATCAACTCCCAAACCCCTGAAATATATTCCAGGCCCAGCCCCCTCTAAGACTGGGCTCACAATGACAGAGTTCAGCCTTGGGGGCCTCCCAGAATAAAACTTCACTGAAGTCTCTAGAATATGGCTTAGGAAACTAGGCTCATTTTTAAGGTTTCTTCATATGTGGGTTCTAGAAAAGTATTCAATGCATTAAAACATTCCAGTAGTTCATTAGACTGCCCCCAGGAGGTTATGACCTTTTGTGGGACTGCTGAATGGATATCATTCATTTACCTCAGACTTGCACTGTCTAAGCGTTTCAAATCACTTTTATGGAGGGGTGGCAAGGCCTGGATCTGCTACCCTACTGTAGTAGGACTTTGATGCTTTGGCCTTGAAAATCCTCCTCTCCTCTGAGAAGAATGCTATTAAGGAATTCTCAGGATTACCCATGAGACATATACCTGAAGGATTACCCATGAGACATATACCTGAAGCCTAGATAAATCCTCAGGATCTTTAGTCTCTGACCAATGAAAAGCAAAAGTCAGGAACTGCTTCTAGTCATAGACCAACACCATGTTCTTGTGGGCATTGGGTATAGGCAGCAAAGGCCACCCGCACACTTCGTGTTCTCAGGTCTGGAATTCCAAGGAGGAAAGAAAAAGAGAAAAAGTATTAGATAAGGATGGCCAATTCCACAGCTTGATCTTATGGACCACAGAGCGGGCAGCATCTTTGACCAAAGCCTGTCCTCCTCACCCTCAGTTAGGAGGCAGCCCCAGTCACTAGGAGTCAGAGGAGGTCTCTGCATCCTGTCACCAAGGAACTAGAGCTTATGTTTCATTGCCACCTCTGCTAGTGTTTCTAGAATGGTCTAAAAATGGTAGCCTTTTTTGCACACTGTCTCACTTTCCCACCATCACCAACAAAGTGGAAGAGAGCCGCACAGGACTGGGGACTATTTTGCGTTTTTCTTCTGGATAATAAGCTGTCAACCATCCCCCAAGGTTCTCCAAGCACTGTGATTATGGGTAAGGGCTCCCTTGGTCAATTCCCATTACAAGTAGAAAATCAGTCCCTTGGCTCTCTGAAACTTAGCTGCACATGTTTTCTTTTCTTTCGAATTCAATTCAATAAGCACTTATTTGTTTTTCCACATTTTTTCAATTTGGGCATTTTCTAAAAGTCCGATTCTGTGTTGTTTTTATTTGTTCTATTCCACTAGCTTAGACGGTCTTAAGTTTTCCCAGGGTGGAGAATGCTTTCCCATAGGATCAAAGGCTCTCACTAGTTGGGTGGCTCTGGGTTTCTGGGCTCTGCAGTACTCAATGGGGCTCAGGTTCAGTCTGGGGCAGCCATAAAGAAAGCTATGGTGGAGAGTAAAGAAGTGGCATGTTGCCATCATCATTGGGCTAACTCTTGGATTTTCCTACAATACCTATCCTGGAGCCCACCTGTCCATGCAGGTAGCAATGAAGATGTAGTGGGAGGAAAATATATCTTGAAGACCGCTAGCTCTTTACAGCCCCAAAGAGTGGCTGGCCCTCCACACATTAACATGACCAGAACCGATGTATTCTTTACCCATACAGCACGATAGAGCAGAAAGTCAGAAGATCTGAATTCAAGTCCCAGTTGTATGATGTTGGACCTCAGTTTTCTCTGCTGTGAAATGGGGAAGGTTGGCTTGAGGACCTCCATGGTCCTTTCCCTGCCCTGAGTGCTCTGTGATTTTCTGTACAGGGTACCTAGGCAGGGCTACTTCTGCACGTGGCCCAGTCCTCACAGCTTCCAAATGGGATCTAATTAGTGAGACCCAGGATGAAATGCTGATTCAACCACTTGGAGAGTGGTCCCTGATATGTTCTTGGGCGACCATTTATGAGTCCAGCATTTAGGTCACAAAACTTTCTTGCAGCTGTATTGGCTGTTTGCAGCAAGGAGCTTGGCATAGCCCAGGCTCCAGGGAACAAAAAAAAGAGTACCCAGGGGTATGTTCTCTCATCCGGCCTTCTAGGATGCAGAGGGGAAAACTGAGTTCCCATAGCCATCTGCAGGCTTGTGATATGTTTGCCATGTGACTGTATTTTCCCCTGTCTTGATTACTTGCTGGTTAATATGCTTTTCCCCCCTTTCTCAGGCCTGTATAACTCTGTGGATAGCTGGATGATTGTGCCCAACATTAAACAGAACCATTACACAGTGCACGGACTCCAGAGTGGGACTCGTTACATCTTTCTCGTCAAAGCCATAAACCAGGCAGGCAGCCGAAACAGTGAACCAACCCGACTGAAAACAAACAGTATGTCCTAGGGGCCTATCGGGCTTTCCCTGATCCTTGACCAGTGACCTGATTCGTTGGTCACTCTCGCTACCAAACTGCCCGATTAGATGCTCTTTGCCCTGCAGATGGGAGAGTGGGGCAAAGTGAAGAGACTTAAGGGGGAAATTGCTCAATAGCCCAGTTCTAAGCCCTTTTGTTCTATCGGCAAACGATGTTTATCATCGTTACCCTTACTTTTTCCTATGAGAAAAATTCCAATCTCTTTTCTCTCCCAACCAAATAGCCAACTGGATCCCAACCCAAAGCAATGTTGGATAGAAAAAATGTCAAGAAATACTAAACGGGGAGGAGTGTAAAGTGGGAATCTTCCCATACTGGGTTCCGTTTCCTTTTCTCATTTGTCAGTGCAGTATTGAGAAGGCAATCATCACTTGTAGCTTTCGTCTTTGGCTCTTGAATGCTGGTAATGGGATGTTTTTGAGTAACCTACTTACCATGATAGGGTTGTTGGTGGGCAGGATCTTCTTTTGGGGGGAGGATATCTAGACCTATGGTTTCATTGGTATAAGGCGCTCTCCTCTTAGGCAGCTCTCTCTTAGCCCCTGCTCTGCAACTTCAAATCTTAAAGACCTTAGCATTACTCAGCCAGTATGTGTCAGAGGAAGGGCCCTGACTCTAAGGCTGGCTGGCTGGCTGCCTCTCGGGACAACTGTAAACTCTCAAAATATGGCGGTCCCTGAAGTTTATCATGGCAGATCTAGGGCTCTGTTTTAACGAATGTAAGCTCTCTGCTAGTAGGGATTGTTTCATTTTTTGAATCTGTACCCGAAGGCCAGTGCCTGGCACATAGTAGGTACATAGTAAATACTTGTTTATTCATTTGTACCTTCTGGTCTACTCTCTTATAATAATTTAACAATCCAAAAATGGCCAATTTAGGCACTTAGTAAGGCAAAGGGATATAATGGAAAGAGCTTTGGGCCTGGAGTGAGTAGAGATCTAAGCTTGAATCTCACCTCTGACACTCAACTAGCTGTGTTCCCTCGGGCAAGGCACTTTATGTTTTGGGGCCTTGGTTTACTCATCTGTTGTATTTGATGACCTTTGAGAATCCTTCTATCTGATGAACCTATCAGTCCCACCCCTGGTACCTAGCTGGCTCACTTTACTTCTGAGCAATAGTTTCATCATCCATAAAATGGGGATAATAATACCTCCCATGGATGTTGTCAATGGGCTAATGTATGTATCCAACTTGTTGACTGCAAAGAATGAGGCAACCTGACAAATTATTCCTAGGGGATTAGGATACCAGACAGTGGCTTGGTTGGAATCCTTAACTGTTTGATTGTGCTTGTCCTCCTCTTCCATCGGCAGGCCAGCCCTTTAAGTTGGACCCAAAAATGACTCACAAGAAGTTGAAGATTTCTAATGATGGCTTACAAATGGAGAAAGATGAAAGTTCTTTGAAGAAGAGCCACACCCCAGAAAGGTTCAGTGGCACCGGCTGCTATGGAGCCACCGGGAATGTATTCCTTGACAGTGGCTGCCATTACTGGGAGATAGTCATGGGGTCCTCAACCTGGTGAGTAGCTCTGTCTGCCTGCCTTCCTTCCTCTCGGTGTCCTCATTGTCAGATTTCTTGCAGATGGGATAATAGTTGTATGTCCTAGGGGCATAATAATAATGATCATAACAATAATAGTAGTCCCCTAATAGGGGGCAAAAAAGGGCAAAGTCCAAGAAATGTTGCTTCAGAAACTATTTTCCAGCTTTTTCTCAACTCTGAAAACAAACATGGTATGTAAACAACCAGATGGCAGCGTAGTACCATGGAAAGTGCCCTGGATTTGAACTCCAAGGCCCTGGTAAATCTGAGGTTAAGAATCCTGCCTCTGTTGTTGACTACCTGGCTGTACTCAGGCACATCATTTCCACTCCCTGGGCCTTGGTTTCCCCTTCTGTAAAATAAAGAGATTAAAGTAGATGGCCTCTGAGCTAAGTCAGGAGTTCTTGTCCCAACCCTGCTATGTACTTCCTCACTCACTGTGTGACCTTGCATAAGTAATTTTCCCTCTCTGGGTTTTAGTTTCTTCTGTAAAATGGGTATAGAATACCTGAGAATCTATAAGACCACAGAATCTAAGAGTTGGCAGAGACTTCAGAGGCCATCTAGTTCAACTTGTACCCGGACAAGGATTCCTTCTACAAACCGGCCACACTAGTGGTCACTCAGCCTCTGCTTGGAGAAAGTCACGAACTCCCAAGGCAGACAGACTCTTCCGCTTTGGGCTAGTTCAAATCATTAGGCTGTCTTTCCCAGCCTCAGTTGGCCTCTTTGCCCCTTTTGCCGCTCCTGCCAGATTCTTTCCTCTGGGACCAAACAAAATAAGCCTCATCCCTCCTCCGTGTGATAGCCCTTGAAATAAATACTTGACGAAGGCCATCTGGTCAGTCAAATCCTGTTCTAAAACAGTCACTTTTTAACCAACTGTTCACTTCCCAAAGCTGTCTCTTCCGGAGCCCCTGCCTTCAATGAGCAACAGTGAGGAAAACACCACCTGTGTCCCTAATGTCTCTTTGCCAGCGATTTCATCATTGCAAACAGAGCTTTCTAGGTTCTTTCTGGAGGGCTTATTTGGCTCTCTAATAGTCACCAGAAGTGGGTGAGCATCCAGTTAATGCTGATTGGGTTGCTGAACCAAAGCAGACTTTGGGGAGACAGCAGGGGCATTCGGAGCAGAGACGACTGGAGGTGGGATTTTTCTTACCTTTCTCTATGCCCCTTTGTCAGTCCAATGAGGCCTATGGACGGACCCCTTCTCAGACCAGCGTTTTTAAATGTACAAAATTGACAAATGCCTATCAAAACGCTCTTTCAAAACTGTACGCACCTCCAGTTAAGAATACCTGCACTGGAGAACTGAATGCCCAGCCACTTCTCTGGGGCCCGAGTTAAGGCAGCTTCCAAAAGGGCGATCTCCAATTCCTTTTTTTCAAACCCTTACCTTCTGTCTTAGTAGCAATTTGAAAATAGGAGAGCGACAAAGGCTAGGTGATTGGAGTTACGTGACTTGCCCAGGGTCATACACAGTTAGAAAGTGTCTGAGACCAGATTGGAACCTACCTGGCACTGTATCCACTGGGCTATCTAGCTGCCTCTCCAGTTATTTTCTCATGAACTGATGTGGATTAGTGATGTATTTGGGGTTCATCTTTGTCCTTCATCTCCCAAAGAACTTTTTGGCGTCTAAGCTAGCTAAAATAAGCTCGCTCCTCATTCTCTGGTTTATTGCAAGCTAGGAACGTTGACTCTCTTTACACAAAGAGTAATGGATTTATTTCCTTAATTAGAACAAATATGATAATATCTATCAAACATTTTGGAAACCTTAAAGTACTTTGTCAATCAATCAATCAATCAATCAATCAGCAAACATTTATTATGGACCAGGCACTGAGCATACAAAGAAAAAGAGAAAACACAATCTCTACTCTCCGGGAGTTTACCATTCTGGTGGATGATGGTAGTGGGGAGACAACATGTGGATAATTCAGCATATTATTCCCCCAACAAACTGAAGCCATATGGGTGAGAGCTGACATTTTGTGAACAAAATCACCCAGGGAATATAGAAAGAAGAGAGAACTCAGAATGGAGTTTGAGGGATATTTGCATTAAGAAAGCAAGAGGGCGAAGAAGACCTAGCAAAGAAAACAAAGAAGGAAATGAACAAATAAAGACACTGGGTCTATTTTTCCCTCAGTAGGGGAGATAAGCTAGACAAAGATAACTATGATATCAAGTAACAAATTCATAAAATAACTTCAAAGTGCTGAGCATTTCATCATATAATCAGGAGAGATTATATCAGTCTGGGGGAAATCAGAAAGGAAGCTGCCTTTATTCTAGGCTTTGAAGGATATCTAATCAACCAATCAAATGACAGCCATTTGCTAAGACCTATGTATGATATGTCTGGCATTGCATAGGCTGTTATTAATAGGCAGAGATCAAGGTGGAGTAGGCATTCCAGGCATAGAAAATGTTCTGAGCAAAAACACAGAGTTGGGAACGGATATGTTTGAGGGATGCTGGGTAGACAGTTTGACCCAAATTTAGAGTTCCTGTAGAAGGAAAGGTATGGGAGAAGGCTGGAGAGAAAACTTGGAGCCAGATCATAGAAGGCTTTGAATGGCTAACTAATAAGGCAGATACTATTTAGTTAGAAATAGGGAGCCATTGACAGTTTTTGAAGATAAGAGTGAAACCAATTCGAGCTGTATGTTAGAATGTACATAAGACAGATTAGAAGAATCAGAGCCTGGAATTGGGAAGATTAGTTAGGAAATTATTGAAGTAATTCCGAGAATTAGGTGATGAGAGCCTGAACTGGCATGCGAGCAGTTGATAAGAGTTGGTTTTCTCTGGAGATCGGCTCAGGGGAGAAGGGAGAAATCCTGTGTGGATGAGAAATCAACAGGGTCAAGGGGGCCATGAATGGGGTCACAGATTCCATTTTATTGAGCATATAGGTCCAATATTTATAGTTTCTATACTTTATGATCAAAGGAAACTAATATATCAAGAGCATACATCCTTGGTACCAGTTAGGGTACACGGGTGTCACCTGCCTTGAGGAGTACGTGCATGGTCAGACTGGTCCTTGCCAGAGTCTTGAGGCAGATCTGCAAATGTATCTTTTCTGGCTGCTTGTGCCTCAGTGGGCCCAGAATGTCCTTATGGACTTGTCAAGCAGTAGTAGTGGAAAGGAAAGAACAAATGTGAGAGACAAACTGAAGAGGTAGAATCTCTATGACTTAGTGACTGATTGGATGTTGAGGTCAATGGAGGAGTGAGGAACCCAGCATCATTCCAAGGTTTTGAGCCTAAGGTGACCAGTTAACCTTTCTCCATTGATCGAAATTGAAAAGTTAGGGAGAGAGGCTTTGGGGAAAAGGTGATGGGGTCAGTTTGGGGTGTGTTGAGTTTGATGTCAGTGAGACATTCAGATGGACATATATACTAGGCAATAAAAGTGCAAAACTATACCTTGCAAGGGAAGAAAGGAAATCAGTATGTATTAAGTGCCTACTATGTGCCAGGCACCAGGCCAAGTACTTTATAAATATCATCTCATTTGATCATCATAACTACCCTGGGAAGTAGATACTATTATTATTCCAGTTTTACTATTAAGGAAAGTGAGGCTGCCAAGAGAGGTTAAGTGATATGCCAAGTCAGACAGTTACCAAGTGTCTGAGGTGGGAGTTGAACTCAGGGCTTCCCAATGTCAACCCCAGAGCTCTATCTACTACACCACCTAGATGCCTAGAAGAGTCAGAGTTGTAGATACAGATTTGAGAGTTACATATGTAGAGGTTATAGTTGAAGTGATGGAAAGTAGATGAGATCACCAAGAAAAATGACAGTGAGGGAAGAAAAGAGGCCCTAGGACAGTCTCGGGGAATAGTACCACTTAGGGGGTAGGCAAAGTAAGAGAAGCCAGTGAAGGAGACTGAGAATCACAGGATCTAAGAATTAGAAGGCACTTTATGGATCATCTAGTCCCATGTTGGTGAACCTATGGCATATGTGCCTGTGCCTGCTGGAGAGGGCTGCTCTTCTCCCCCCTCCTCCACATTCCTCATATCACCCGCTCCTCTGCCTGGCAGTCCAATGGGAGCACTTCCTCCCTCCTCTATATGGGGTAAGAGGGTGACTCAAATGTGGCAAAAGGGTGAAGTTTGGGCACTCGGTCTCTAAAAGGTTTGCCATCACTGAATCCACCCCCAACCAAGAATCCCTTCTAGAACAGTCCCAAACTCAATCTGGTTTGTGCTGGCCTGTGAGTTCCTGAATTCAGTCTGAGGCACAGCACTCTTCATATCCCAGTTGACTTTCTGCAGCCTTGTAGGCTGGATTGGCCAAAGCCCATTAAAGTAGGGCCTCTCACTACAGCAGTTGGAATATGAGTTTGAACTTAAAAACGAGATTTGATCAGTTTTATTTCACTTGTTTGGCAACAAATACTTCTCCAAGTAAATAGGAAAAGGAAACTAAGGCCAAGGTTCGCATGGCCAAAGAAGATTTATTAAAGGATATTCTGGACAACCAACTGAGACCTCAAGAGGGCTGGAGAGGGGAGTGGGATGCTTCAGTCCATCAAAAACACATCTGAATTGGGGCGGTGGTCCGGCACACCCCAAGATTGCTTTCTAGCTTGATTTTTTTAATAAAGGAAAAAGTCCCAGCTCTGGCATTTGGTAATGAGGCTCTCTCCTTGTCAGGGATTCTGGGATTTGATTGGTTATTTGCTGCCTTAGCTTTTGGGGCCTTTGTGTTGGAGTCGTTGAGTACAATAATTGGTTGAGAGAGATGGGACCATAATGTTTCCCAAGTTACTCAAGGGTGACTAGGAAGGAGGGTCTTATTAATGCTCGGGGCTGCCTAAATCCAGAGAGACACTCATGAAAAGAGTGGGGGACCTTGGCTGGGTTTTTTTTTTGGGGGGGGGAAGCAAGGAAAAGCAAACACATTAGGGATACATGCCAATTATCTGCCAGGTGCCCAGAGGATAACCTTGGGTTGTTCTCTCAAGTGAGAAATCAAAGCGAGGCCTTACAGAAAGGTCCACGGGGTTTTCACTCCTGGGATTTTACTGGTGGATTTTACTAATTCAGAAGCCACAAGGGAAAAGGAATTCGCTTCTCCGAACACCAAGATGCTCACAGGGCCTCGCATATTAATTCGGTATATCTGCACATATCTGGGTATGTGCTTATCCCATAGCAAGTCGTCTATGCTCTTCAGAGTGAGCGAGGCTAGCGTTTGCAAGTCCAGAATTCTACAAAGTGAAACCTCTATCCTTCTTCACCCCATAAGAGACGCTTAGAGAAAACTCTAGAGAGCAGACATTATGTTAAGCACACTGCAGCAGTTAAAGATTTATTGGCCCTGCCATAGCCATTCATTGAAGGTCACATTTTCCCGTTATTCACTCTGCTCAATGCTGGGGGTGGGGAAAGAAGAGAGGCAGGAATGAGAAAAGAGCTGCTCCCTCCCCCCACCTTAACCCCTCATGGCTGAATCTCAGCATTGGAAGGTGATTAAATGCAGCGCTGACATTTCACAGGCCAGTGAAACTAAGATCCAGAGAGGGAAAGGTACTCGCCCAAGGTCATACATGAACTCAGAGGTCTGGATCTGGGAGGGGGGATATCTTATATAGATGAGTAAACCAAGGCACTGGCATCTCCCAGTGAACATCTATGTAAGGATAGACTAGGAAGACATCTTATTGGGCACTGACACTTAAGTAATAATTGTATCAGTATCAGCTTCTCAGAATTTTGATTGGAAATTCCTTGAGGGCAACGTATTTCCTGTGCATTTCCTCTAGTACTTAGCTCAAGTACTACATAATTGGCCACATGATTGGAGTTCAACAAAAATTACTGAGTGAATGAATGAAAGAATGAATAGGGACAGCTAGATGGCTCAGTGGATTGAGAATCAGGCCTAGACATGGGAGGTCCTAAGTTCAAATGTAGCTTCAGACACTTGTGTGTCCCTGGGCAAGTCACTTAACCCTAATTGTCTAGACCAGTGAGGGTGAATCTTTTAGAGACTGAGTGCCCAAACTGCAACCCTCACAAGCATGTGAGCCCTGCACCTTACCCCAAACAGGGGAGGAAGGAAATGCTCCCATTGGGCTGTTGGGCAGAGGGGCAGATGATAAGAGAAATGTCCTCAGGCCTGGTGGAGAGAAAGAGAGGAGCAGTCACCTCCGGCACATGCTTCCATAGGTTCACCATTACTGGCCTAGACCATACCCTTCTGTCTTCAAGTTATTACTAAGACAGAAAGTGAGAGTTTTTTTAAAAATAATGAATGAATGGATGGATGGATGAATATACCTCTTTCTCCCTTCTATTGCCCTTAGGTATGCTGTTGGTGTTGCCTACAAGTCAGCGCCAAAGAATGAATGGATTGGCAAAAACTCATCATCGTGGGTCTTCTCCCGCTGCAGCAGTAACTTTGTTGTGAGGCACAACAACAAGGAAATGCTGGTGGATGTACCCCCTCAGCTGAAACGGGTTGGAGTCCTCCTGGATTATGACAACAATATGCTCTCCTTCTATGACCCAGCTAACTCTCTCCACCTTCATACCTTCAATGTCTCTTTCATCCTCCCAGTTTGTCCAACATTCACCATCTGGAATAAATCCCTGATGATCCTATCTGGCTTGCCTGTCCCAGACTTTATCGATTACCCAGAACGCCATGAATGCAACTGCAGGCCCCAAGAGTCCCCATATGTATCTGGGATGAAAGCTTGCCATTAAGTCCCAAAAGAGCACGTGTTTCTGTGGCCGCTCCCCAAGGCAGAGAATAGAACATTCCGCCAGCAAGCAATCTGTCCCCACCTCATCTTCAGCTAATCTTCACAAAAATAATGAAATAAAAGTCCTTTCAAAACAACCCAAATCACTCTGCATACTGAGTTTGGGGGGGGGTGTTCTGTGTGTCTGTGTGTGTTCTGTTTTGTTTTGTTTTGCAAAATGAAGCTTTCATGAACCTTAATTTAGTGCATTGAGTTTCTCAAGACAGACCCTAACCTGGGAAGAGTCTTGAGTTCAAGTCACACCGTAGAGAAATCAAGAGAATGATTTTCTCCTGCCATCAGAGCATAACTAAAGGGGAATCTAAGTGGTTCTCCATTGATTTAGCTCAGGCATGATTCTGAGAGGGCCTCCCGGACTCTGGAAGAATGTGGTACCCAAACAGCCAAAGGTGGTCAAGCCCCTTGGTACGATTGGTCTTAGATGTTTTGTTGAGTGCAGATTTGAACAGGAACGAATCATCAAACTCTAGTTTATGGCTGTGGAAAGACCAGGAAAAGAAAAATATGAAATTAACTTCATCTCTCTTGTAAAGCCAGAGATGGATCAATCTGAGAAAGAGTCGGGCAAGATTTCTTCCAGTTCTGTTGACTTAGAGGCTTTTATAAGTAAACGTGATCCTCATTTTATATGATAGAAAGAAGAAAATCTATCGTGTTCTCCTTCATTGCTGATCCTATAGGGATTCATCCTCCTATCCCACCCCTACAGCTCTGTTTGTTCTCTGTCCTTCCCACCCTGCCCGCGTCTTCCCTTTTTTTCTCTCTGGTTCTACAGATCTCTTGCTTCTCTCCTCCATCATCCTTGCCCATTTCTCTCTTCCCCCTTCTGCTTCTCTGTCCCTCTCCCCCTCCGTTCCTCTCTTCCACCTTTTTGTCTTTCTATCCCACATCTACCCAGAGCACTGGTCTAGAATTGGAGCGATTCCTTGGTAAGAGCACCATAGGAGCTACCAGATCAGGAATGAAGAAATATGAATTCATTCGCTAAAACTAACTGGGGAGAAGTCTAGCAGGAATTAATGAAAAGACTGGGTCAAAAGACTTTCAAAGCATTGAAGTTCTATTGCTTTAAGGAACAGTGACTAATTAGAATTAGGCTAACAAAGCGGTGTCTTGTAGAGGTCCTTGGGGAGCCTGCCTGCTTTAATGAATATGTAAGCACCGAATTATAATTAACAGCAGCTCTTCCTCGAAGGCTTTTTCATTGTGTAAAGATGAGGCTGGGCTCCCCAAGGCCTCACCAACAGAATATAGGATTTGGAAGGCTGGAAAGGCTGCCTCACAATTCCAAAAGGCTGAAATTAAGGACCCAGCTAGGGACTGCCTTTCATAAAAATCTCCCACCCTCAGACTCACGAGGACACTGATGGGGCTGGTGATACCAGATGGCTGTCAGCTGTTAATAGATGCAACCAGCTCTGAGCTTCTGCTCTTCAATGGTGGACCTACAAAATCCTGAAATATAACAAAGCAACCGTTTGGATGTAAATATATTTACCTTGTCCACTTCTGAAGTATTAGAGAACACCGGAGAAGGGTGTGTTTCCTGAAAGGGCCAGCAAGGGTTTATTAAATGCCTACTATGTGCCAATTCAGCCAATTCAGCCCCTGGTCTCATGGAACTCGCATTCTCATGAAGGAGCCGATGCTTGCATCTGTCTGCGTATATATGAGATGCAGAAGCAAGCGATGGAAGATAACCCTGGGTGGAGATTGGCACTAGCAGCTGGAGGGACCAGAAGCTGAGTAGCAAAGGAAGCCAGGGAGGGACTCATTTGAAGAGTTGGAATTGAGGAAGAAGAGAATTCCAGGCGTCGGGGATAGCCACATGTGTGAGGAAAAGCAAGTCAATCCATCAGATGGTAGTGTGCATGGAGAGGAGTAAGTGTAGGAAGGGGCCAGCTGGGAAAGGGGGCTTCGAGCATCAAACAGAGGACTCGCTTCAGTGGATGGAGCAAGGGAGGGCCATCGACGGACCTGCACTTTAAGAAATCTCTTTGGAGGCACAATGGAAGCTGGTTCCAAGTGGAGAGAGACTGGAAGCAGGAAGACCAGGCAGGGGGCTGCCACGATAGACCAGGGGGAGATGATGACATGCTCCCCTACCAATGTTGTCTACCCAGAGGACCTAGGTAGTAAAGCTTCTACTTGTAGAGAAATTCCATCCATCACATATTGTAAGATGCAGAGGTCCTGGGCCCATTCCTTTGGCCTCTCCTACCCCAACTCCATTTAACCACTAAACAATCAGGTTAGCCTTTACAAAGGAACATTTTATTCAAATATATCGGACAACTATGCAACACTTCCCCTTAAAACCGGGGCTGGGGAGTAATGTAGCCCAAATCTCTGAGTTAAGGGGGGATTCGAGTCACAAATAGTTCTGTGATCTATGGAGAGTTCTTATATGACAGTGAGCAAATGCCTTTTAAGTGCCTACTATGTGCTAGGCACTGGAAGTACAAAGAAAAAAATGCTCCCCGCCATTAAGGAGTTTACATTCCAACAGGGATACAACATATACATATATGTACACATATAATAAAGAAAAGATAGAAAATGACTTGTGGGAGAAGGCATAGTAGCTGAGGATCAAAAAGGTGTCCTGTGAGAGGTCTCACTTAAGCTGGATGTCGAAGGAAGCAAGGAACTCTTAGATGTAAGGATGTGTATTCCAGCCAAGGAGAACTCTCTCCAAAGACCTGGAGGTGGGAGATGGAATGGGAAGATGTGGGAAGAACAACAAGGTGATCGATTTGGAATTTAGAGTTCATGAAGAGGAGCCATGTGATAAGGCTGGAAGCAAGATTACGAAGGACCTTAAATGCCAAATAAAAGTGTATTTTGTCTTATAAGCAAGCCTAGAGTTTCCTGTGCTCTAGAACCCTCCCTTTGGTAGTTGGCGGGGCAGAAACGGGAGAGACTTGTGGCAGGAGCCCAATTAGGAGCCTACTGCAATCGTCTGGGTGAGAGACAATGAGCATCCAGACTAGGCTACTGTACTTTGTGAATGGAAAGAAGGGGACAGGGCGAAGTGCTTGGAGACTCATTTGATAAAAGGGATGAGGAAGAATGAGGCATCAAGAATGACACCAAATCAGCGGATTTAGGCGACTAGCAGGGTGGTGGTGCCCTCAGCAGTAAGAGAAAAGTTCAGGAGCACAGAGGGTCTGGGACGGAGGCCTGTGGGGCATGTTGAGTTTGAGACACCAACGGGATCTCCAGGGGGATGTAGCTACACGTTTGTCTGTCGGTAGTCGGTAATGTGGGACTAGAGCTTAGGAGAGATATTGGGCTTGGATATTTAGATGTACTGATCTCCCCACCCTAGAGCTGGTCACTGGCCATGGGAATTCATGGAGTCCTCAAGAGAGAACGTACAGAGAAAACCCAGAGAGGCCCCAAGACGGCACCTTGAGGAATAGTACCCATAGCTGGGCAGGACACGAATGAAGAGGCAGCCAAAATGACTGAGATGGAGTAGTCAGACAGCTAGGAGGACATCCAAGAAGGGGTAGTGCCATAAAAGCCAAGAGAGGAAAGGAGAGTCAATAGTGCCAAATGCTGCGGAGAGGAGTCTCGGGGTCCCTAAGTTCCGAACCTTTCCCTCTCTTGGCAGGCCTAGCTGTGCTGCTAGTAACTGGGCAATAGTTTCCTACTTTTGTTGTTTAACCAGAAAGAGTCAAGGATGGATTCCAGAGCAAGAGAACAGCATGAACATTTTGATGTTTAAGCGTACCACCAAGGTCCAATTCTTGGCGACCTCGTTTGGGGTTTTCTTGTCAGAGATCCTGGAATAGTTTGCCATCTCCTTCTCCAGCTCATTTTGCAGGTGAGGAAACTGAGGCAAACAGAGTGGAGTGACTTGGCCAGAGTCACACAGGTAGGAAGTATCTGAGGCTATGTCTGAACTCAGGGAGATCCCATCCCAGCTCCAGATTCTGTGCTCTATCCACTGTAGCTCCACCTGGCTGCCTACAAAAGATGCTCCAACAGCAGCAGATGTCTCTCACCTTCCCCTTCCTCCCTCTCTGACCCTTGAAACCAAGGCCAAATACCCACGAAAAGGAGGGCAAAACAGGTGGTTTTCTACTCATTTGAGACTAACTCACTCTCCCTGTGCTTCCCCAGCATATTCCCAGCACAGCGGTGAACATTCACCTCCTCCCACAACCCCATGGGTTTGGAGATGCTGACAGGACAACCAGAAATGCCCGATAGGCAGCTAGTAAGGTGGGACTGCAGCTCAGGAGAGAGACTGTGATGACGGCTTCCCCACCTTTGTGGTCTAGGGTGCCACCTACCATTGTTCTCCTCTTCCTCAATCTGCCCTGAGTGGTTAAAAAAATGCCACGCCAGCATTTACCCTCAACCTGTGCCTCTTTTTTCCCTTCCCTTTTTAAATCCTTTCTTTCTGTTTTAGTATCAATTCTAAGACAAAGTGCCAAGAGCTTGGCAATCAGGGTTAAGTGACTTGCCCAGAGACACATGGCCACCTTTCACTAGTCAGACTATCAGAGCTGAGAGGGACCTCGGAAGCCCCTTCCTTCAGCCTGACCCCAAATCCCTTCCAAGATATTCTCAAGAAATGGTCATCGAGCCTTTCTAGGCAGCTCGTTCCACTCCTAAGAGATTCCCCCCTCAAACTAAGCTGACGTTTCTACCATTCACTTATTTTTCCTAGTTTTCTGGGGCCAAGCAGAGCAACTATATAAAAAATCTCTTTTCACACATGGTTCAGTTGGTTTTCAGTTGTGTCCGATTCTCTGAGTTCTCATTTGGGCTTCTCTTGGCAGAGATCCTGGAGTGGATTGCTATTTCCTTCTCTGGCTGATTTTACAGAGGAAACTGAGGGAAACAGGGCTGAGTGAGTTACTCAGGGTCTCACAGCTAGTAAGTGTCTGATGCTGGATTTGAACTCACCAAGTTGAGTCTCCCTGACACAACACCTAGCTGTCCATGCAACTCTTCTCTTTCTTTTTTCACACAAGTGATCATTAAATATTTCGACTCTGCTTCTTACCATGTCCTCCTTCTTCGAACTAAATATTCCCAGCTCCTTCAGCTAATCTGCATAGAACATAGCCCTGAGGCCCTCTCCTGTAAGGCCATCCTCTTCCAGACACACTCTGACTAACCTAGCTAGCTAGCATTAAAGCACAGAGCTTTGAGCTTTGCAAACTCGGGGGCAGCTGGGTAGCTCAGTGGATTGAGAGCTAGCCCTAGAGATGGGAGGTCCTAGGTTCAAATCTGGCCTCAGACACTTCCCAGCTGTGTGACCCTGGGCAAGTCACTTGACCCCCATTGCCTAGCCCTTACCACTCTTCTGCCTTGGAGCCAATACACAGTATTGACTCCAAGATGGAAGGTGAGGGTTTAAAAAAAAAAAAAAGCTTTGCAAACTCCCTTGGAAATAGATGCTGTTATTACCCCCCTTTCAGAGATGTGGAAACTGAGGTTAAGTGACCTTCCCATGATCATGACTAGTAAGTGTCAGAGGTCACATTTGAACTTGGGTCTTTCTGACTCCGGCTACAGCAGTCTGTCCAGTGAGCCACCAACATATACAAGTGTGTACCCTGTTTGTGTGTCTGTCTTATTAAATCTCCTGACAGTAGAGCCTGGGCCCATGGAGTTTACTTTACACTGAAGCCAACACTAGGTCACATGAAATGACAGTACTGCTGCTACTGCCCTTAGAGCCACCCTGAAGGCCTCAAAGGGTCAGAAACCCAGAGCTGAGTTTGCTGGCAGCCGAGCCTGGCGAGGGCTCGGTGACCCACTTGAACAAGAGCCACCAGCGGTCCAGAAATGAGTTCCTGTAGAGTTTGAGGGCAGCTGAGCCTGGTGAGGAGTGGCCTGTTGGACGCTGTGTAGCAGCTGATGGATCAAATTCAATGGGGTGACTACTTTAGAGCAAACATTGAGCCTTGCGCCCATTCTCTCTATATAATTAGATGGATAGATAGATAGATAGATAGATAGATAGATAGATAGATAGATAGATGAAGAGATGGATAGATAGATAGATAGATAGATAGATAGATAGATAGATAGATAGATAGATAGATGAAGAGATGGATAGATGGATGGATAGATGGATGGATGGATGGATGGATGGATGGATGGATGGATGGATGGATAGATGGATGGATAGATAGATAGATAGATAGATAGATAGATAGATAGATAGATAGATGATAGATAGATAGATAGATAGATAGATAGATAGATGAAGAGATGGATAGATAGATAGATAGATAGATAGATAGATAGATAGATGAAGAGATGGATAGATGGATGGATAGATGGATGGATGGATGGATGGATGGATGGATGGATGGATGGATAGATGGATAGATAGATAGATAGATAGATAGATAGATAGATAGATAGATAGATAGATGAAGAGATGGATAGATGGATGGATAGATGGATGGATGGATGGATGGATGGATGGATGGATGGATGGATGGATGGATAGATGGATAGATAGATAGATAGATAGATAGATAGATAGATAGATAGATGGATGGATAGATGGATGGATGGATGGATGGATGGATAGATAGATAGATAGATAGATCATTGGTGCTAAGTAATTAAATGACACTGGGGCACTAATCACTGAGGTGATCTGGGATACAGGGGGAGGTGTGAAAAAAAACCAACTCCTCTGATGTCTGCTTGCCACCCAACTCTCACCTCTGACTCCAAGGAGTGGCCACCCCCTGGCAAACCATCTTGATGGGCTCAACCAAGTGGAAGGTAACTGATGGGCCTCAAAACTGTCAAGTGAGTTAAGAGAGTGTCTAATCTTGGTATGAGTGGAATGGTTGGATGACAACAATTCGTTGCAGTGACCATGAAGGTGGCTGAAATGGGTGCTCTCGGAGTACTTAGCGCTCAGTCAGACATCAAAGGATGCCAAGTGTATAATTGGAAATCTGTTACCCTAAAAACTGCATTTCCCAGGAGCCCACTGACTTCCTGTCGTTATGTACTTCCTGTAGACAGGGGGATATATTGAGTGGGGCTTCTGGTCTCGCTCTCTTGGCTTCCTGAATCACGACTGTGGTGGTAAGCAGGAGTTTTGAACAGGCTGATCAGCCATGGGCACGTGGTTTTTATTTTGTTACCCTTTTATTGCTTTACTTCTAATGGTCATTAATAAATCTCTTAAAATATAATATTGAAGTTATTTGACATTAATTTTAATTTTTACATAAGGCCCACTGTATCCCAGACCATCACCAGCTGCTGTGACATTTGTCTTGCCATTGGACTTTTGGATGACTCTGCAAGAGAGTATGAGATTGCTGGCTTTGTGCTGCTCTGTCTCACTCATGCACGAGTTGAAAGGCATCACCAGAGGTGTTGTTTTGGTCCTCTTCAACCCACTGATATTGAGTAGAACCCACTGGAATGGGGACTGGAGCCCAAAGCAACATCCTAAGCCACTCAGAGCACCCCTGGAACCCTGAGAGAGATGTGAGTGGGAGCTGGGAGAAGGCCCCCCCAGAGTTGATATGGCTCTGATTATTTTTCTGCTTCTTTGAACTTCTTCCAAAATTCCCCTCCACAAATTTGCTCTCTGGCCTTCTTCACAACGTTACTGCCCTCCAAATCACTTTTATTTTTTCCTTCTCTTTCTTCAGCTCAGTTCCTTCTCCTGGCAGACCTGTAGATCTCTACTCTGAGGAAGATTGGCTACAGACCGGCACTGGAGACAAGAGAGGGAGGGGATAGTGGAGATCCCTGCGCCACAGCCCATTGTGTCCTTTAATCCCTCCTAGACTCTGCAGAACTAGCAACTTTTCTCAGGAGAGAGGATAAAATTCTCCAAAATACTTCTACAGCTATTTAAAACAATAACTAACCCCTCACCTTCTGTCTTAGAAGCAAAACGAAATATCTGTCCAAGGCAGAAGAGTAAAAATGGCTAGGGTTTTGGAGTGAAGTGACTTGCCCAGGGTCACATAGCTACAAAGTGTCTAAGGTCAAATTTGAACCCAGGACCTCCTATCTCTATCCATTGAGCCAGCTAGTTGCCCCTCCAATGGCTTTTTTAAAAGTATGGAAGACTTCATGGGAGAACGGCAAGGATTTTGTCCAATTGTTCTCTCCCCGTCTGCTGCTCATTCGCCCGGCCCCATACTTCACAGGTCTGGGCATGCTTACACATCCTCACACATACACGGTGGGTGTAACTCTGTGGGAAATGATGGCGGCATGCTTTGTGTGTACTTTATTACACACCTACTTTATTCATTGTGTGTATTTGCTATTCCATGGGAGTGCCTCTGTTTGTACATAGGTGTAGATCTGTGGGTGTGTCTGTTAGAGTTTGCCACCAACAATGGCCTCTTGGACATCTGCCCATTCAGTTCAACAACCATTACTTACTTGCTCTGTATAAGGCCGTGTGCCCAACACTGAGAATACAGAGAGGAAAACAATGGCCTCCCTGCTCTCAAGGAGCTCACATTCTGTGGGCAGCTAATTCACTGTGTCCACAAATAGTAGGAGGAAAAATTGAGGAAACAGAGAGCATTAACAGCTGGTAGGAGGGAATCTGAGAAGGCTTCACAGAGGAGGTGTCACAAAAACTAAGCCCTGAAGGAAGCCAATTATTTAGAGAGCCAGAGGTCACCTGGGAGGATGTTCTAAGCATGGAGAATAGCTTTTCTGATTGCAGAAAGGAAGGCAATGCAGTATCAGGCTCCAAGAATTGGAAGGTAGTCCAATTTGCATGGGAAGTAATGTGAATAAGGCTAGCAAACTTCGGGACAGGGGGGCAGAGAGCCTTCGGTGCTAGACTATGGAGTCTGCATTTGATCCTAGAATCACTGGGGAGCCATTGATGCATCTTTAGCAAAGGAATAGCACAACAGACTTGTGGATAAGAAAAAGTTATTTTTTCAGCTAGCTGCATGAAGGAGAGGTTAGAAATTAGAAGGAAGACCAGTTAAGAGGCCATTGCCATGAGAGGGGATGGGTATCTGAACTCAGGTAGTCAATACGTGAATAGCAGTAGAAATAGAAACAGAATCAATAGAAATGGAAATAGATAATGGGATAGAAATAGAAAATGATAAGAAATGGAAAGAGAAATGATAAGACTTGACCAGTTAATGCCCAACATTAGAAGCTACTATTTGATAGCAAAACCAAGCCACCAGAGAGCACTCATTTAAGGGATAAGTGAACCTCCAATGTTAAAATCCAATATATTCTATTTGACCTTCTAACTGGAGTTGTTCACACCATGGGAATGTGTGTTCGTACACTCTCACACACAGAGGCATTAGCTACAAGATGCCTATGTAGCCAGGTGGGATGTTGGTTTGTGTTTGGGTGGTTACCTGAGCAAACACACCAACTTATACTTCTTCCTGGCTTGTTTCTTTGTGAAATTATCAGACAGTATTTGGGATCATTCATTCTCCCTTACCCCATGTGTCCAATTAATTGCCAAATTTTACTGTTCCTCTCTCTACAACATCTCTTCATCTATACCATTCTCTCCTTTCATATGACTACCACCTTGGTCTAGTCCCTTGTCAGTGCTTGCCTAAACTATTGCAGTGGCCTCACTGCCTCTTTTCCAGTCTACCCTCTGAACAGCTACAAAAGTGATTTGTGAGGCAGCTAAGGTGACTTGGTGAATAGAAAGCCAGGCCTGAAGATGAGAGGTCCTGGGTTCAAATGTGTCCTCAAGACATTTGCTAAGCGTGTGATTCTGGGCAAGTCACTTAACCCCCATTGCCCTTACCACTCTTCTGCCTTGGAACTGATATCTAGTATCAGTTCTAAGACAGAAGGTGAGGCAGCTAGATGGCTCAGTGGATAGAAAACCAGGCCTAGAGATGAGAGGTTCTGGGTTCAAATATTGCCTCACATACTTCCTAGCTGTGTGACCTTGGGCAAGTCACTTAAAGCTCCTTGGACTTTTTTTTTTCTCCTCTGTCAAATGAGAGTTTATGGGACAGCTAGGTGGCTCAGTGGAAGAGAACCAGGCCTGGGGAGATGGGAGGTCCTGGGTTCAAATATGGCTTCAGATACTTCCTAGGTGGGTGCCTTTGCAGTCACAGCCCCCCATGCTTGGACTGTGCTTCTTTCTCATCTTCCCACCACTTTCCTCACTTTCTTCAAGACTGCCTTTCCTGATCCCTCCCCTGCTGATGCCCTCCCTAGCCAATAGCCTCATATTCATTGTGTATTTGGTTGGTATGTATTCTGGATATCTGTGCACATTTTGAACCATCCTAGACTGTAGGTGATAAATCGACCTAGAACAGAGCAATGGCGGACTTCAATGGAACCATTCGGCAAAAGAAGCGACCACTTATTTATGTGGAAAGCCAAACCAAAGTCTCCTTGTAGAAAACACAGTCCTCTTAGAAGATGGCTAACTAGTTCTGCATAAAAGATATGATGCATGCTCAGATCACCTAAGCTCAAAGCACCCACATGAGGAGTCCCAGGGGCCTGCTGGGATACAGGAGGGCTGGAGCATGCGTGCACATTCCACACTGACCTATCATGGGGTTGGCAGCAGCCTCTTTCTATTGGCTCTATGGCTGGAACTGGCTCCATTTTAACACTGCCTGACCAGGACAGTCTTATTTTCTTTTTTGCTGAGTCCAGGAGTAAGGGACTCCCTCAACCAGAGGAGACACCAGGTAGTAAAGCAGGAGAAAGGCCAAAGGGCCACCCCACGCCAAACCACATGGCCTCAACAAGCAGGTTCAGAATTTTGCTAGGTTTCATTTGTCATTTTCAGTTCTAGGTGCCCCTGACTTGGGAGTTCTAGCCATGAAGCTCTTAGAGTCCAAGATTACAGGCTAGATGTTATATTCAGCTTAGCAGGATAGTCCCGAGGAGCCAAGGTCCTGGGAGCAAGCTTTAGACTTGAATTTTCTGTGTCCAATGCTATGTATAAACTGAGTTAAGGTAGTGGCTGCTTCCATGTCTATGCTCAGGTCAGTCTTCCTGTCTCCCATAAGCAGGTCCCAAGGGTCTCCTATATATATGCCTCCATCTTAGGTGGAATCCCCTTTCTCCCTCTCTCCCTCCCTTCCTCCCCCCATCTCTCTGTCTGTCTCTGTGTCTCTGTCTCTCCCTATCTCTCTCTCTACCCTGTCCCCCTCTCTCCTTTTTCTCTTTCCTTCTCTCTCTACCCTTCTCTCTCCTTCTCTCCTTCTCTCTCTCCCTCTCTCTTCCTCTGTCCCCTCTCTCTTTCCTTACCCTCTCTCTCCCTCCCCCTCTCTCTTAATCCCTCTCTTAATCCCTCCCTCTCTCTCTCTCTCTTTCTCTCTCTCTCTCTCTCTCTCTCTCTCTCTCTCTCTCTCTCTCTCTCTCTCTCTCTCTCTCTCTCTCTTCCCCCTTCTCTCTATCTCTCCCTCTCTCTATCTCTCACTTCCACTTTGTCTTTGTCTTTGTCTCTGGCTGGCTGTCTCTCTCCAGATAAATTTTATATAAGTGCTTAGCATGGCATCTGGCACATAGTAAACGCTATAAAAAGACTTGTCGTCTCCTCCGGTAGAATATAAGCTCCCCAAGGGCGGAGTCTCTTCGTTTTTCGTTGTCTCTGTATCACCAGTGTCTAGCACAACAGCAGGCTTTTACTAAATGGGGGTGCTTAGTAAATGTTTTGTAAATTGATTGGTGATGTTTCCACCTAGTATGCCATTGACTTGATTTCACCTTTGTTTTTATATCTTCAAGGTGGTTCATAGCGTCTGGCACCTAGGAGGTACTTAATAAGGGCTGCTGTTTGATTATTGATTGATTAAGAGTCTCCCCTGTGATCACAAACAGGCTGGCGAGTAAACATCCCAGTGACTACCAAGTCTGAAGAAATTCTCTAATTGGCTTGGCCCCCATCCTGGCCTGAGCTAAGGAAAACCTTCTTGGTCCCAAACCATACTCTTTTAATATTGGACACAAATCATTGCAAATATGCATGCATAGTGTAACAGCTTCAAGGAACATAGAAGATGCAAATAAGCCTCTTAAGAACAGGGTCCCACTTGTAGGACACAATGGCCTCAATGGAGGGGTTGAGTCTCTTCTGCCCTACCCTTAATCAAAAGACAAACAGAAACTGTGGTTGGACTGGTAGATGGGCAGCTGCCTCCCCCACACCAGGGAAGCAAGAGGAAGAAAGGCACTGTGGACCAGATTTCAATAGTCTAACCAAAGGCCACAGCTGGTGGCCCAGCCCATCCATCTCTCCCCAACTTCTTATGAAACCATGAAGTTTTAGTGCCATTTGTTTTGCTCTCTTTCTGTTGCAGAAACAGCAGCCCAGCATTCGGTTGCCTGGAGAGGGGATTGGGGGCAGGAGCAGTAGAGTCCAAGATTAAACAGCAGGACCACATTCCTCTCTCCTGTCTCTCCATGAGACTTCTCTCTATCTTCTCTGCTATGTGGTTTTGGGGAAGGAGCAACTGAAGTTCTCTGCCCCCTCCCACTTCAGGAAATTGAGCAAAATGCATACTTACCTATGGAGGCAATTCCCTCTCCCCACCACTCCCAAGTCTCCATGGTCACTTTTCTGAGGAGGTGATGTTATCTGGGTGAGACTCAGGGGAAAAGGATGGTTATATGTGAACATTCTGCATGAATAAAGTTCTGTATTTGTCATTCAGTTAGCAATAGTCCTTACTACCGGTCAGGCATCCTGCTAAGCACTGAAGCTACAAAGAGGGAAAGGTAAAAACAGACCCTGACCTGAAGAAACTCACATTCTCATGGAGGACATGCAAACAACTACTTACAAGATGTGTGTGTGTCTATACACATATACAGAAACATAAACATATGTGCTTAGTTGGAGGTAATCTCTGAAGGGAGGCATTATCAACAAGGTGGTTTAAGGGATAAGATGTGAATGCATAGGTCTATAGCTGTACATATTTTACCAACTGTTTCCAAATTGTCCCCCAAAGCCCATAATCCTACCAGCCTTCTCTCTCATGGTTCTCTTAAGCTCTTGGTCTTGTGCCCACAGTTAGGGCGGAGTTCACTATTTTCTCCCATCCTTTTTGGTTCGGAACAGTGATTTCCAAGAAACTGTCTCAACCTGTCTCAATCTCCCTCTCTGTAAAACAAGAAAAATAATTAGGGAATTTAAGGGAAATTAATCTTTGTCCTGAAGAAGCAGCTATATAGGAGAGGAAGCACGATATCAGGATAAAAGCACTAGGTTAAGAGTGAGAAAACCAAGGCTATATATTCTCAGCTCTGACTCGGTGAACCTGGTTGTGGCTCTGTACCCTTTGTTCCTCAGTTTTCTGACCTATAAAATGGATACATCTAATCTTGAGGCGCTACTGCTGGGCCCATTGAGGTTACGCCACTCCCTTGTCCATTAAGGGAACCCTGACATGTGGTTTAGCTGGGTTCAGTCTGGAGAGGAACCTATCTTTATCAAGAAGGGTTAAACTCCTTGTTCTCGTGTTCATTTGCTCATTATGTCTACCACCTTGGCTCCCTGTGGACTGTTTTACTGATCGGCTCACCTCTCGAACTTCCTCAAAAGGAGGGTGGGGTGGAAGAGGCAGAATCTTGCTGACAAAGGTCCATCTATTCAAAGCTGGGGTTTTCCAACAGTAATGTATGGCTGTGAGAGTTGAACTCTAAGGAAAGCTGAGCCGCACAGACACAACACTTCTGAATTGTGGTGTTGGAGAAGACTTTTGAGTCTCTTGGCCAGGAAGGAGATCAAATCAGACAGATCATTTAGACAGTCAAAGAAGCTGAAATACTTTGGCTACATAGTGAGAGGGCAGAACTCATTGAAAAAGACCTCGATGTTGGAAAAGACTCGAGGCAAAGCGAGAAGGGGACAGAAGAGATGGATGGAGAGCATCATGGAAACAAAGGACATAAACCTGGGTAGACTGTGAGAGACAATGGGGGATAGAAAGACCTGGCATGCTATGGTCAATGAGGCCAAGAATAGCCAGACACAACTGGAGCAGTGAAGAAAGAAATGGCAAACCACTCCAGTATCTTTGCCAAGAAAATCCCAGATGGGTCATAAAGTACTGGAATATGACTCAACAATGAGGTCCTAGAGCTGGATTGAATGGATTGAATGGTGTCACCAGCCAAATTCCAATCTCTTTCATCATTTCCAGATAATGGAAGAGACTCAGAAGTCCCTCCAGGGCACATGTGAATAATACTTGCCAATACATTTACATTGGTGGTTTTTCCCAACTACATGGGCTTCACCCATGTCATCCTTGATTCTTTCAAAGCCCGGCTCTTTGTGGATTGTCATTCCACCACTGAAGGAAGCATTCATTCAGTGTGTCGCTTCTTTCACAAGAGCACCATTGGGCAAGAAGTAGCCACCCAAAGAGAAGAAGTCAAGGCAGTGGTCCCCTGGTGCTCTAGGAATATACCCCCAGTTCCAATTAGGCAGCCACCACCAATTAAAGAGGCTCCCAGGATTGGCAGACTGAAATCAATGACAAAATGTCTACCTGTGCTCCAAAGTCTCTCTTCTACTCATCACAACTCTCCTGGAAGCAGGCTCACCAACTTTTTCCATATGGGGAGCTACATTAAGAGCTCTCTGCATATTCATAAAGGCAGAGCTCAGCTCCCCAACCCAGCTGCAAACAAAAGCATAATGACCATTGGCAAGGGGTTGTCTGGCCACAACCCCCCCACCCCCCCAGAGGGTAGCTAGGTGGTTCAATGGATTGACAACCAGGTCTATAGAGATAGGAGGTCCTGGGTTCAGATTTGGCCTCAGACACTTCTTAACTGTGTGACCCTGGGCAAGTCACTTAGCCCCATTTAGCCCTTACTGTTCTTCTACCTTGGAACCAATACACAATAGTGATTCTAAGACAGAAGGTACATTTTTTTTAAAACCCTGAGATATGTTTTGGAAGAGTGAGACTAGTGTGGAGACTTATGAGGAGAAAGAGGAAAGAAGAATGGTGCTTGTCCAATGACAGAGACACACCTGAGGCTGTGTCTATTTTATTTCTGGTGCTGTGCTAAGAGAAACAAGTGAGGCAGTCCTGCCCAAACCTTACTTCCATTTGTGTTTTTCAAGAACTTATTCTCTTAAACAATATATTTGCCAAATTGAATATAATTTTCATGAACACTTGTGGTTGAATCTGTCCATATATTTCCAGGTGTATCTTTTTTTGTGGTATGAGGACACAATGGTAGCCACACAGGAGAGAGGGCTTTTTCCAAGCACAGGCCTGAGAGTTCATCCCCCATCCCATTATTAAAGAGTTTTGCTCTCTAACCAGGGGCAAAAACCTGAGCCGTTTCATAATGTAATTGCAAAAGTATGATGAATTTGGGGCCCTATTTTTTGCCTGCCTCATAGATGAGTCAAAGTGACAAAAGAAATACTAAACACATAACATGCATACCCATGTGATCCCACATAAAACAGAATTCAGCACCTTAACTTATAACTACTATTAGGATAAGAAGGTTCAACGGCTGAGAGGGCAATGCAGCAAAGCACTGGGGAGTGCTTAGGGCATGTTGGAGCACAAAAGACAACATGGCCATCCAATGCAGCTGAGGAAGTCTCCAGGTGTAACGGTTTTTCGTGCCACTGGACCCAGGCTTCCAATGCCGAGAGAGTCAGACTGTCTCTGTGCAACGACTTTTCCACTTAAATCTCCTTCACGCACAAGTGTGTTTGTGCACACTCATCTACATCACAGATGAAAGCGCACAAAGACAATTGTCATCCTCAGTTACCGAGAGACTACTACTACTACTATTAGGATCTTCTTGGAGGCTGATAGTCAATCAGTTAGTCGATGAACATTTAAGTGCCTTCTAGGCATTAGTCACAGCTCCTTGCTCTCAAGGAACTCATGATCTAATGGAAAATAAAAGGGTTGGCAGGACTACTAATCTGTCACTTTACATTTCAACTCAGGTCAGCATTGAAATGTTAGGAAAATAACTCCCAGTATATATCTGTTAGTAAAATAGCCAGGCTTGGGCTGATCCTCTGACCTGTGGCCATCTTCTCCTAGAGCCCTGGAGTAGTTTCCAGGCCCTCCTTACCTTTCTCTGTTGAGCTCTAATCCAACATGCCAGCCTCATGAACTTTCAAGGTTGCCTTTACTATAAGACAGTGATGGCAAACCTTTTAGAGACCAAGTACCCAAACTACAACCCTCCCACTTCATGTAAGCCACCCTCCTTACCCCAGACAGGAGTGGGAGGAAGCACTCCCATTGGGCTGCTTGGCAGAGGGGTGGGTCATGTGAGAAATGTCCTCAGGTGCATGTGGAGAGAAGAAAGGGAGCAATCCCCTCCAGCATGTGTGCCATAGGTTCACCAACATGGCTCTAAGATATGTCAGTCGTAGAAGAGATACTTATTCACCCCAAATCAGAAAGAGCAAATATAAAAGAAACAACCCAAATGCTAGATTGCTTAGGCAGGAAATATACTTTAGCAGATATGAATGGTGACTGGGGTTAAAGAATGGGGCCAGAAACCTCTCCCTCACTCAGCTCTTGAAAAATGGTCCTGCCATACTTTATGGTCATTGATCCTTCCAGCCTCATGGCCAATAATGGGAATCTTCATCATTTCACAGTGCAAGTATCTGAATTGCACATGGCTAGAAGTAGCCCTTCTGCCATCTCCAAAGCTTCCATAGAGCTGCCCAGATTGCATCTCTAAGCATGTTCCATGAAGGTGGCCCTCAATACGTGGGTATAATATTCCTGGCACCACCTACCTCACAGCATTGGTGGGAAGAAAGTACTTTGCAAACTGTTTCATTCAGTACTCACTTATTAAAGGACAGCAGTATTGTACAGGGCAAAAGGAACATGATTTGAAGAAATAGGTTGTTGTTATTCAATCATGGTTCACTCATGTCCACATCTTGATGACCGCATTTTGGGTTTTCTTAGCAGAGATACACATTTTCCAGAGGAGGAAACTGAAACTAACAGAGTTAAGTGACTTGCCCAGGGTCACACAGCTATGAAGTATCTGAGGCCAGATTTGAACAAAGGAAGATAAGTCTTCCTGACTCCAGGCCTGGTACTCTATCCTCTACAGTGACACCTAGACAAAATCATAGGACAAAGGTGCTATTTATTATCTTTGTGACGAATTTACATCATTTCTCTGGATCTCATTTTCCTTCTCTGTAAAATGAGTAGATTGAATTAGAAATCTTGGAGTTACTCTTCCAAGATATAGATGTATACTACAAAAATGACCTTGGGAAAGTCACCTTATTACCCTGAGCCTCATTGTCCCCCCCCCTCTGCAAAATGAGATTTTGGACTTATTGGTCTATATGGTCCCTTTCTGCTCTAGATGTATACTTCTATGACTAGAAAACCTCCATGTTGTTTTATTTGGCTTTTCTCCAGTTCTAGACTATATGGCCTACAACATTCCTTCTAGATCTCAATCTTATGGATTTAATATGGATTTAATTTCCCCTTTTCATCAATCTCACAAGAGAAAACAAATGTTTATTAAATGCTTACTTACTATACTATACTAAATATTGAAGAAGAAATAAACATAAAAAATAATAGTTCCTATCCTCAAGGAGCTTATAATCTTCTAAAATTTCCTTCCCAACTCTCCCTCCCCCCAATAATATCTGATTGGAGCAGCAACCATTGAGTTGTCAGCACTCCGAGGAAGGGAGATCTAATAGGCAGTTGTATGCTGGGAGCTAATATGGTAGAGTAAAGGATGTTCCACTCCATTCCCAATCTCTCCACACATACAAAAAAAGAAAAGAAATCTCCTTAAAATAAAGAAAAGCTAAAGGAAAATGTTTCAGTGGGGTAAAAGGAGAAAATGGCCAAGGTGATACAACATCTTCAAGAACCAGCAGAACATGGAACAACCCAACAATTGGCGGCTCCATATTGACTATAGTCAATTGAAGCTACAGAACAGGAACAAGTCCAGCCCAAGCCACTCCACACAGGTGTAGAAGGTAGAGAAAGCAGGAGTCCTAGAAACTTACACACACCAATGGAGCCCTGAGGTTATGAGGGAACAGAGAGAGGGAATTGGAATCACAGTAACCTACTCATTTCCACATGGCAGCAAAGTGCCTGAGGCAATGGAGCAGGGCACCTGCCTAAAACAGGCCATTTGACAGGGGCAGGGAAACAGCAGAGCAGGGACCCAACTAGCCCACAAAACAACAGGGAAATGGGTGGTATGAAGTGCTGAGTATAACTGGCCAAAAGAGCTGCAAACCTCCCCAGAGCAAGCCAGGAGGACCATCTTCTCATTGGACAGACTGTGCAGAACAAGGGCAGCTGGGCCTATCCAAAGTACCAGAGAAGAGGACTCTGCATGTTTGGGGCAGTATTCCCTCTATCTCAGGAACAGAGAAGAATATCAACAAATAAGGTAATAAGGGGTGAAAAACAATAGAACAATGATTAAAAGACAGAAAAGAAAATCCCTGATCTTAGAAAGTTACTTTAGTGAAAGGGAAGACCAAAATACAAACTCAGAAGATGATAATAATGCCAAAAAGGAAACACATGAAGTGTCAAAGGAATGAAAGGATGTCAGGCCCCAAAAGAACCTCTGGAACAACGTGAAAAGAAGTTAAAAAACCAAATAATAAGAAAACTTACAGAAAAACAACAGCTGGGGGAATATTTCAACTGAAGAAATCAACTCTCTAAAAACTAGAATAGGCCAAAAGGAAAGTGAGGCACAAAAGTACCTTGAAGAAAACAACTCCTAAGGAATAGAATGGACCAAATGAAAATAGAGGCAAAAAAATTGAAGCAAACAAGTCTTTAAAGAGTAAAATTGGGGAGGTGGAGTCAAGATGGCAGCCTAGAAGGAGCAGAAGTTCAGAACTCTGAATACCCTTCCTTACTGATCACAAACTGAATGCTCCTAGGGGACTGAAAGCAAACCTAACAACAAGGCACAGCCAAGGAACCCTCCTGCTGGACTCAATTCAAAAGGTACACCTCCTGAAAAGCTAGAATCTCAGAACACTTGGGTTTAAGTGGAAGACAGAAGGAAGGTCCTAGGAACCCTCCCCCTGACCACCTAGAGTGCTGAGACTCTAGTGGCAGCGGGAACTTCTAGGCAGACAAAGGTTCTAGTTTGGAGGGTGTACCTTGAGGGCAGGGCTGTGCCAAGTTCAGAGCATCGAACACAGAGGGCGAGGAAGGAGCTAGAGAGGGAGCATAGACCAGACAGTCTGGCCAGAGCTGTGGAGATCCTCCATATTTGCTCCAGCCTTCCAGGAGGTTTTGGACTCAGAGAACACCCAAGCTGAACTTAATCCTATCAAAAGTCTTTAGAAATCAGGGAAGGTCAGCCTCCACACCCCTCCTCATTGAATGTCGGATTTTAATCCAATCAAAAGCCTCCAGAGGACAGGGAAGCCAAACCCCCAACAACCAGAGACTGCACCGAGAGATCTTCTGTCAAAGCTCCAAGAGGGGAGACTGACAGAAGCCCCCAAAACCAAAAAAATGAGAGGAGCAGGAGCATAGACAAATACGGGGAGCAAAGAAGGGGTGAATATGAGCAAACAACAGAAAAAGAAGAAAGAAATTACAATAGATAGCTTCTATTCAGCGAACAGAACAGAAGGGAAGGCATCAGCAAATGATAAATCAGAAATCCAAGCGAATTGGATACATGCTGTGGACGAACTCAAAAATACAATTCAAAACACAATTAAGAGAGGCTGAAGACAATTGAAAAAAGAACTTAAAAACTAAGATAAGTCATCTGGAAACAGAGGCACTTGAACTAAAACAAGAAAATAGTATCTTGAAAGCCAAAATCAACCAGCTGGAAAATGAGGCAAAGGAGATGAAAGATGAGGCAAAAAAGATGAAAGATGAGACAAAGGAGATGAAAGACAAGGTAAAGAGGATGAAAGATGACCTTCAAAGAAAATCAGACCAGAAGGAAAAGGATGACCAAAAAGCCAGGGATGAAATACAGTCTATAAGAACCAGAATACAACAACTGGAATTAAGTGACCTCACAAGGCAGCAGGACACTATAAAACAAAACCAAAAGAATGAAAAAATTGAGGAAAATATAAAGCATCTCATTCAAAAAACAGAGGATTTAGAAAATTGTATGAGGAGAGAATATGATTAAGAATCATTGGTCTACCAGAAGACCATGACAAAAGAAAAAGCCTGTACTTAATACTACAGGAAATTATCCAAGAAAACTGCCTCAATATCCTAGAACAAGAGGGAAAAGTGGAGATTGAAAGAATCCACAGATCACCTTCTGTACTTAATCCCCAACTGACAATACCCAGGAATGTTATAGCCAAATTCAAGAACTATCAGACCAAAGAAAAGATATTACAAGCTGCCAAGAAGAAGTCATTCAGATACCACGGAACCACAGTGAGGATAACGCAGGATCTGGCTGCATCCACACTGAAGGATTGAAAGGCATGGAATATGATATTCCAGAAAGCAAGGGAACTAGGTCTACAACCAAGAATCAACTACCCAGCAAAACTGACTATATTCTTACAGGGGAAAGTATGGTCATTCAACAAAATAGAAGAATTTCAAGAATTTGTAAAGAAAAGACCAGACCTGAACAGAAAATGTGATGTCCAAGCACAGAACTCAAGAGAATCATCATAAGGTAATTTAAAAAGAGGGAAAAAAGAAAAACAAAACAACAACAACAAAATTTTTAAGAGACTCAATAAGTTAAAATGATATGTATCCCTACAAGAAAAGAGGTCATTGGTAACTCTTAAAAACTGTTGCTATCACCTGGGCAGCTAGAAGAATTACACTTAGAGGGAACAGTGACAAACTGTATAGGAAAAAAGGACAAGACATAAATAGGCATATAGATATATGCATGCATAAATACATATACATGTGTGTGTGTATATATATATATATATATATACAACTAGAGCTAACAAAAAGAGGTTAATATAATACTAAAAGAAATGGGAAAAGAAACAAATGGGGGTAAATTTATATGTCACAAAGAAGCTCATGGTGGGAGGGGGGAGAACATCATACACTGGAAGGGTAAAGAGGTTAGAGATAGGAAATATTCAACTCTTACGTACTTTGAAATTGACCCAAAGAGGGAAGAACAATCCAATCCATTGGGGCAGAGAATAGATTTGTGCCCTATAAGGGAGTAGAAGGGTAACAAACGGACTGGTGGGGAGGGAAGCAGTACAAGGGAGGGAGAGGGTGAGGGGCAATTTTAGAAAGACTACAGGGAAAATAATGGGGGGGGGGCAATAAGAAGGGAGGGGGTAGAAAGGGAAGTAAAATAAGGGTGGGAACTAGAGGGACTGATTAAAAACAAACATTGGTGTAGAAGGAAATAGTGAAAGAAGAAAATACAGGACCAGGAGTAGAAATCAAAATGCTGGGAAATATACAACTAGTAATCATAACTTTGAATGTGAATGGAATGAACTCAGCCATAAAATGCAAGCGAATACCAGAGTGAATTAGAATCCAAAACAGTACCATATGCTGTTTACAAGAAACACATATGAGGAAGGTAGTTACGCATATGGTGAAAGTAAGAGGATGGAGCCAAATCCATTGGGCATCAACTGATAAAAAGAAGGCAGGAGTCACAATCATGATATCTGACAAAGCCAAAGTAAAAATAAATCTACTTAAAAGATATAGGGAAGTTAATTACATTCTGATAAAAGGCAGTATAGATAATGAGGAAATATCTGTACTCAACATGTATGCACCAAATAGCATAGCATCCAAATTTCTAAAGGAGAAACTAGAGGAGCTCAAGGATGAAATAGATAGAAAAACTATACTAGTGCAAGACCTGAACCTTCCTGAATCCAAACTAGATCAATCAAACCAAAAATAAATAAGAAAGAGATAAGAGAAGTGAATGAAATCTGAGAAAAATTAGAGTTAGTAGACATGTGGAGAAAAATAAATAGGAACAAAAAGGAATATACCTTATTCTCAGCAGCACATGGTATATTCACAAAGATTGACCATGTATTAGGGCACAAAAACATTGCAAATGAGTGCAAAAGAGCAGAAATAATAAATGCAAACTTCTCAGATGACAATGCAATGAAAATAATAATTAGTAAGGGTACATGGAGAGGTAAATCAAAAATTAATTGGAAATTAAACAATACAATTCTCCAAAACCGGTTAAAGAACAAATCATAGAAACAATTAATAACTTCCTTGAAGGAAATGACAATGATGAAACATCCTTTCAAAACCTAGGGATGCAGCCAAAGCAGTACTTAGGGGGAAATTTATATCCTTGAGTTCATATATTAACAAATTAAGGAGGACAGAGGTCAATGAATTGGGCATGCAAATTAAAAAACTAGAAAGCAAACAAATTAAAAATCCTCAGATGAAGACTAAATTAGAGATCCTAAAAATCAAAGGAGAAATTAATAAAATTGAAAGTCAAAGGACTATTGATTTAATAAATAATACTGGAAACTGGTACTTTGAAAAAGCAAATAAAATAGACAAAGTACTAGTCAGTCTAATTAAAAAAGGAAAGAAATAAACCAAATTGACAGTATCCAAGATGAAAAGGGAGACCTCACCTCTAATAAAGAGGAAATTAAGGCAATCATTAAAAACTACTATGCCCAATTATATGGCAACAAATATGGCAATCTAGGTTCAATGGATGAATACTTACAAAAATATAAATTACCTAGCCTAACAGAGGAAGAAATAAATTACCTAAACAACTCCATATCAGAAAAAGAAATTGAATAAGCCATCAAAGAACTCCCTAAGGAAAAATCCCCAGATCCAGATGGATTCACAAATGAATTCTATCAAACATTCAAAGAACAACTAATCCCAATATTATACAAACTCTTTGACATAATAAGCCAAGAAGGAGTGCTACCAAATTCATTTTACAACACAAACATGGTACTGATCCCAAAGCCAGGCAGGTCAAAAACAGAGAAAGAAAACTATAGACCAATCTCCTTAATGAATATTGATGCAAAAATTAAATAGTGTGAATTTCAAAACTACTCCACCCTATTCAGACCATTCTTTAGAAGATGGGATTTAGCTATTTCCTGATCAATAACAATAGAGATACTTGGAATAACAGAATCAGGTCTTGGAATCTACAATCTCCACCCTACTCAGGGTAACAAGATTAGGAAGGGCTGCAGAAAAACTCAAGATTTAATTATTTGAGAATATGGCCTTCAACAGACATTTGTATAAAGTACAGACCTCTGGGCGGTCCTAGGTCAAGCTAGAGCCACCATTGGCACATATGAGACACAGGAAGTGAGGTAGAGAACAGCCTCTGGAGTTCTCGTGACTTCCTGTGAGGAGGGCTAGAGGCGGTGGGAGGCTGGTGCTTGGAGTTGGAGGAGCCCGCGAACTGTTTTTCTCCAGATTGGTCAGGTGAGTGATAAGGACTGATCTCTTTCCTTGCCTTGGCTATCCAGGGCCTTAAATCCTGCTTTGGCTCAGCCTGAGCAGAGTGGGTATTTAAACCTCTTTCCTTCTCTCCCCTTTCCTTCTCTCTTTCCCCCTCTCTCTCCCTCTAATACTTTCTTCCTCCTATTTGTAATTAAAACATCATAAAAAAGTTGGCAGCTGACTTGAGTGTTTCATTTAGGAATTACATAGCTGAATTCCTTGGCGACCTTAAATTAATATATATATATATATATCCATCTTTAAAAGTGATTTCACTATCACATTGGCGACCTTAAATTAATATATATATATCCGTCTTTAAAAGTGATTTCACTATCACAATACAGTGAAATCACTTTTAAAGATGGGTATATATATATATATATATTAATTTAAGGTCGCCAAGGAATTTGCCTATGAAATTCCTAAAATGAAACACTCATGTCAGAATGGAGTTTATGGTGGTTTAATCACAATGGGAGTAGGAAAGGGAAAGGGAGAGAAGGAAAGAGGAGGAAAAGGGAAAAATGTTAACTCAACCTTCTGGCAGAGCCAGAGGGAGTTTAAGCCGAAGGCCAAGGTAGAGAAGAGAATCAGTCCTTGACTCAAGTGACCGATCTGAAGGAAAGCTGTCTGCGGGCCTCCGCCCTGCTCAAGCTCCTAGCACGAACTCCACTCTAGCCCTCCTCACAGGAAGTCCCGAGAACCCCAGAGGCTGTCCTCTACCTCATTTCCTGTGTCTCACATGTGCCAATGGTGGCTCTAGCTTGACCTAGGACCGCCCAGAGGTCTGTACTTTTTACAAATGTCTGTTGAAGGCCATATTCTCAAATAACTAAATCTTGAGTTTTTCTGCAGCCCTTCCTAATCTTGTTACCCTGAGTAGGGTGGAGATTGTAGATTCCAAGACCTGATTCTGTTATTCCAAGTATCTCTATTGTTATTGATCAGGAAATAGCTAAATCCCATCTTCTAAAGAATGGTCTGAATAGGGTGGAGTAGTTTTGAAATTCACAATAGGATACTAGCAAAAAGACTCCAGCAAGTCATCACAAGGGTTATTCATTATGACTAGGTAGGATTCATACCAGGAATGCAAGGATGGTTCAATATTAGGAAAACCATCCACATAATTGACCATATTAACAAGCAAACCAACAAAAACAACATGATTATCTCAATAGATGCAGAAAAAGCCTTTGACAAAATACAACACCCATTCCTATTGAAAACACTAGAAAGCATAGGAATAGAAGGGCCTTTCCTAAAAATAATAAACAGTATATATCTGAAATCATCAACAAATATCATCTGCAATTGGGATAAACTAGAAGCCTTCCCAGTAAGATCAGGATCGTAACAAGGATGCCCATTATCACCCCTATTATTTAACATTGTACTAGAAACACTAGCTGTAGCAATTAGAGAAGAAAAAGAAATTGAAGGTATTAAAATTGGCAATGAGGAGACCAAGCTATCACTCTTTGTGCATGATATGTTGGTTTACTTAAAGAATCCTAGAGAATCAACGAAAAAGCTAGTCAAAATAATCAACATCTTTAGCAAAGTTGCAAGATACAAAATAAACCCGCATAAGTCATCAGCATTTCTATATATCTCCAATCCATCTCAGCAGCAAGAATTAGAGAGAGAAATTCCATTTAAAATCACCCTAGACAATATAAAATACTTAGGAATCTATCTGCCAAGACAAGCACAGGAACTATATGAACACAACTACAAAACACTCTCCACACAATTAAAACTAGAGCTAAACAAATGGAAAAGCATTGATTGCTCATGGGTGGGACGAGCTAACATAATAAAAATGACAATCCTGCCCAAATTAATTAATTTACTTATTTAGTGCCATACCCATTGAACTATCAAAAAACTTCTTTACAGAATTAGAAAAAAACATAACAAAATTCATTTGGAAGAACAAAAGATCAAGGATATCCAGGGAAATCATGAAAAAAAAATGCAAAGGAAGGAGGACTTGCAGTCCCATATCTCAAACTATACTATAAAACACTGGTTATCAAAACAATTTGGTACTGGCTAAGAGACAGAAAAGAGGATCAGTGGAATAGACTTGGGGTAAATGACTTCAGCAGGACAGCCTATGATAAACCCAAAGATCCCAGTTTTGGGGACCAAAACCTATTTTTTGATAAAAAAAAATGCTGGGAAAATTGGAATACAGTATAGGAGAGATTAGTTTTGGATCAACATCTCACACTCTACACCAAGATAAACTCAGAGTGGGTGAATGACCTGAATATAAAGAAGGAAACTATAAGCAAATTAGGTGAACACAGAATAGTATACTTCTCGGATCTTTGGGAAAGGAAAGACTTTGAAACCAAGCAAGAGCTAGAAAAAAATCACAAAACATAAAATCAATAATTTTGATTACATAAAATTAAAAAGTTTTTGTATAAACAAAACTAATGCATACAAAATTAGAAGGGAAGCAACAAATTGAGAAAAAAATCTTCATTACAAAAACTTCTGACAAAGGTCTAATTACTCAAATTTATAAAGAGCTAAACCAGTTGTACAAAAAATCCAGCCATTCTCCAATTGATAAATGGGCAAGGGACATGGATAGGCAATTTTCAGTTAAAGAAATCAAAACTGTTATTATGCACATGAAAAAGTGCTCTAAATCTCTCATAATCAGAGAAATGCAAATCAAAACAACTCTGAGGTATCACCTCACACCTAGCAGATTGGCTAAAATGACAACAAAGGAAAGTAATGAATGTTGGAGGGGATGTGGCAAAGTCAGGACATTAATTCATTGCTGGTGGAGTTGTGAATTGATCCAGCCATTCTGGAGGGCAATTTGGAACTTTTCCCAAAGGGCGCTAAAAGACTGTCTGCCCTTTGATCCAGCCATAGCACTGCTGGGTTTGTACCCCAAAGAGATAATTAGCAAAAAGACCTGTACAAGAATATTCATAGCTGCGCTCTTTGTGGTGGCCAAAAATTGGAAAATGAGGGGATGCCCTTCAATTGGGGAATGGCTGAACAAATTGTGGTATATGTTGGTGATGGAATACTATTGTGCTCAAAGGAATAATAAAGTAGAGGAATTCCATGGGAACTGGAATGACCTCCAGGAATTGATGCAGAGTGAGAGGAGCAGAGCCAGGAGAATATTGTACACAGAGACTACACTGTGTACACTGTGGCACAATCAAATGTAGTGGACTTCTCCATTAGTGGCAATGCAATGATCCTGAACAACTTGGAGGGATCTATGAGAAAGAACACTATCCACATCCAGAGGAAACACTGCAGGAGTAGAAACACCAAAGGAAAAAAAACTGCTTGAATACATGGGTCGAAAGGATATAGACTCTATATCTATATATAGACTCTAAATGGGGGACATAGACTCTAAATGAACTTCCTAGTGCAAACAACAACATGGAAATGGGTTCTGATCAAGGACACAAGTAATACCCAATGAAATTGCGTGTTGGCTGCGGGAAGAGTGGGTGGAGGGGAGGGAGTGAACAAATGTGATTATTGTAACCAAGGAATAATGTTCTAAATTGACTATATAAACTTATTCAATTGGGAAAAAAACTTAAGGGTTTTGATAAGGTTGAATTGAGTGCATTCATATCTAGGAAGATGGTAATTGAAATAATGAAGATATTTATGATATTTGAAATAGTTAAAGTACTTAAAGTATGCAAGACCTTATCACTATTAGAGCAATGAAAAGGAATATACGTTGAAAGACAGAAGGAAGCTAAATAAATGGGTTAAACCCATATTTTTAAAAAAAGCATTGGAAAGAGGAACACATGGGGAGAAGAGAAAAGAAGTGTTAGAAGGGGTAAATGACCTCTCATTAAGTGGTACATAAGTAGCAAATACAATAGAGAAGAGGACTTGGTTATAATTGAATCTTACTCTCATTGGAACTAGTTCAAAGTGGGAATAATGCCCGCAGTCAGTCAGCTACAGAAACCTATCTTATGGGGGAAGCTCAGTAGCTCAGTGGATTGAGAGCCAAGCCTAGGCAGGAGGTCCTGGGTTCAAATCTGACCTTGTACACTTCCCAGCTGTGTGACCTTGGGCAAGTCATTTAACCCCCATTGCCTAGCCTTTACCACTCTTCTGTCTTAGAACCCATACACCATATTAATTCTAAGGCAAAAGGTAAGGGTTCATTAAATTTAGAAAAGAAACCCACCTTACCCTATAGGGAAGTAGGAGGGTAGGGAGAATAAGGGAGAGGGGGGATAGACTAAAAGGAGGGTGAATTGGGGGAATTGGTCATCAAAAAAAAACCATTTATGAACAGGGAAAGGCTACAAGGAGAAAGGGAGAAGAATAAATGGGGGAAATAATATGGAGAGAAACACACAATTAATCATCATAATTATGTAGGATTTACATTAATATCCAATACTTCAAATATTATTTTTTTAAAGTTTATTATCTGACAATTTTTCTTGACTAATTTTTCTACCTGCTCAAAAAAGCCCACTCCACCAAAGTCACCACAGGAAGGAAAAAAAGAGCACTAGACGTGGAACTCCGCCCCAATTTATATCCTGTCTACATAAGCACATAACAACAGGAAATGAGAAGGGTGCTGGGAATCAGAGTTTTTAGGGTAACAGATTCAAATTACACAATTGCCCTGAGATCCTTTGGAAGACTAGTCTCCCCAATGGATCTTGTAAACATAACCAACTTATAAATTAAAATAATTTGGGGATAAAAGGAAATTAAAAAGAAAAAGAACAAAACCAGTGATTGCTACATTTAACAAAAAGCCAATTTGGGGGTGGTCCCCTTTGGCATAAGAATATACATTCAAAACAAATTCCTGTACCTTCCTTCCATTTCATGTGGACCAATTATAGTCTATAAAATTTCTTAGGACTGCCCAGGGGGCAGTCTGTGGATTCTGATTCGTCACCCACTTTCACACAAGAGGGTCATGTAATAGTTAAAATTAGTTTCCCTGCCAAAAGTATTGTATTTTTATGAGGTTTATTAAAGATTAAGAAATAAAGAAAATACAAAATAAGAAGAGCACGTGTCTAGGAGGGCTAAAAAGCCCATTCAGTTTCACTTACTCCATCTTGAAAGATGCTTGTGCTCAGAAGCAGAAGCAGGGAGAGGGGTGAAGTAGGCGGAAAGTCAGTTTAAATACAAATTGTGTTCTTGCACTCAGGTGAGGACTCAGGGTGATATTATAGGGAATTCTGGGAACTACCAAGGACTTCTGGGAATTGAAGTTCAAATAAATGTTCAATCAACCACACCCAAAGTTCATTTTTGATTTTCTCTTGCAGCTTGTGGTCTGGAGGCATCTTCATGGTGTCTTCTCCAAACAGTTCAGTTTCTGGATTCAGAGAGGTAGCATGTTTCTTAACCTAAAATTCTTCTCAAAAGGAATTTAAACTTTGCAATTTAAAATAATAATATTTTTACATTCCCCCCTTGAAGAGGGTGATTGAAAAACACAGGGATCATTTAGGGATGCATGGCTGAGTTATGAGGTATATGAATCAATTGGTAAGAGAAATTAAAAAGAGATCAGAAAAATCCAAATAAAACAAGATAATTTCTGGATGAAAATATAGACTATCAAAGTCTTATGTTTAAAAATTCCAAGTAAAGGAAAAGTAAATCTATAACAGGTCCTTGAATCAGGGCCCAATTAAAATTATCTAAGCAATGATGCATTTACCCAGTCAGTAGCCAGGACTACAGAAAGTTTGCCACACTATGAAAGACAGAAAAGGGACTAGATTATAGGAGTCAGGTAGGAGCCAAGTTAGGGATACTCATCTGTAAGTATTTTCAGAGTGAGTGTGGATACAAGGAAGGCCTACACTTAACATATGTTAAGCATCGCAACTTTGAGTCTTCACACTAATATATCCTGTGTGCTCTTTGTGGCACTAATCAGGTTTAGCTTTCTGCTTCATTGGCCCTGTGCAATGGCTCTTTTGTATATCTTGTCCTGGAATCAGACAGAATCATTGAGCAAAGTCCCATAATTTTTTTAAACAATGAGTGGCATCATTTTTATAGTCTCGAGCTTTTGGGGCATGCATTGACATTATAACAAATGTATTTTAAACTTACTACTAAATCTAACTAAACTAAACTACTAAATCAAAAAGGTAAAGAAAACTCTAATACTGGTGACATGTGCTTCAAATATAAAAAGAAGAGAAAAACTGAAATAGTTTATTGCACATGCAAGAAAAATATTATAATAAAAGAGTTTTAAAAATAAAAATATAGCTTATAATCATTGACACACTGTGTCAGCTAAGAAAATATAGAATACAAGGCTTTCTCACCAAAAATGAGATCCATTTCCTCTTCATATCTGGCCATGATCCACTGTGAATACAAGCAAATGAATTTTACAAGGTAACATTTTTTATTAAGAACAGTATTACAAATATGTAGGTATCAATATCCCCAAAATTCTCAATAGCCCAGTTAATTACAATAGCAAACAAACCACTATCATTTTTTACATGAGTCTGATGTATGATATTTAAAGAAAATGGATACTTGTCACAAGTTTTTACAGACATAGCAAATCTTTCAACCTTGGTAAACATATTTTCAAACAAAGTAAAACTTATTTTGGGTCTAGAACATCATCAAGAAATATAGATATCATTCTGGTGGAAGTAAAGTAGTGAGCTGAAGAGTTATAAAAGGGAAGCTCCCTTTTTTGGGGGGGGGGAGGCTTCTAGGGGTACAATGCCCTGGGATTAACTTCCCAGCTTCCATTCACATTTTTATAAATGCGGGAGTTGGGATTATAATTGTATTTCACTTCAGCTACTAAAATGGGCCTTACCTCGTGTTAGAGGCAGGCAAAATGACCAAAGATTGTTAAGAAAAATTCTAAAAATCGTGTCTAAAGAACCCTTAACATCAATTTGAGATATTTAGCTCATTAAATTTTCCAAAGGTTGTTATAGCAATTTTCTGATGGAGTCCATCAGTCCTTTATGAGACAATTTACAAAGTCAAAAACAGAAAAGCTGTTTTTATATGGGCCTACTCAATAATGTTTGTTCAGTATAGTTATAGGGGAAAAGCAGAAGAATTTAACAGTAGTTAAAACACAGTACATTAAAATGATTCAGTGTAACAGAATAGTATTGAATGCAGTAATATATGAACTTAAAATCACAAAGTTAAATCTTAAACAAAACAATCAGTAAATGCAATAGAATACAGAGATTTTTATAAAACATTGGAGTCTGAAATGCCTTAAAAATATAACTTCCAATCTCTTTAAAGTTCCTTCGGGTTTTGTTTTTGAAATTATCCATTTAGATGCCTATTGTCAGAAGGCAGAAAATTGGTAAGGGGTAGGCAATGGGGGTTAAATGACCTGCCCAGGGCCACACCACCAGGAAGGGTCTGAGGACAGATTTTAACCCAGGACCTCTCATCTCTAAGCCTGGCTCTCAATCCACTGAGCCACTGAGTGCCCCCCCCCCTTAGTAAGGGTGGATTTTAGGAATCTAAAATTTGGCTAAAGAGTTGCAGGGAGCTGAATTTTCCCCCTGACTCCCAGGTGAGCTAAGTGAAAGAATCAATACAGTCAAAATATATCCTTTTAAAGTAGTCATGCTTATAAGTTCAAAAGTCTCTTCCTTCTCCTCTTTCTCCCCCTCTGCTATCCCCTTCCCCTTGCCATGTGAAGGCTAATCGTAGCCTAAGGAAAAATCACCCCTGATTTTTACCAGCTGGTTTTTGATTCTGAAGAAATTGGGTCTGCTACTAGCAGCCTGGGTCCTGGGGCTGAGCCTGGGGCAATGATCCATCTAGGTCGGGGGTCAGAGTTGCTGGGGTTGGGATCAGCTGGGCCAGGTGAGCGATAGAGAGGCCAGGAGTAAGAGTCGGCCTAGAGCCGAGGTGGGCAGTCGGAGCAGGAGCGATCTGAATCAAAGAGGTCAGGATTTCAGGCAGGAGTGAGATGAGTCAAGAGGCTTACTAAAAAGCCTTGGAGAAACGTGGCTTTAAAAAAATCTAGGCAGTAGCTATTAAAAGTTGAACTTAGTCACAGTAGAGAAAATATTTAGAAGATTGAGGGTATTTCATCACAACCGACGTGGTTAGCCAAACTGTAAAAATTAAAATTACTTTCTCTACTAAAAGTATTATATTTTTAAAGGTTTATTAAAGATTATTAGAATTAAGAAATACAGAAATACAGAATAAGAAAAGCACGTGTAACCTACTCACTACATTTTGCCTGCCTGGTAGAGAGACCCGTGAGCCTAGAAGCGGAAGCAGAGAGAGGGGCGAAGTAGGTGGAGAGTCAGTTTAAATACAAATTGTGTTCTCGAACTCAGGTGAGGACTCAGGGTGATATTATAGGGAATTCTGGGAACTACCAAGGACTTCTGGGAATTGAAGTCTGGGGTTCAAATCTCCATTTTACAGTCACAGACAAGGATAAGTGGGGTGTATAAGCTTTTGGTGATTAAATCTAAAAATGGGCAGAGGAGAGTTAATCCCATCTTCACAATTGTGAATGTGAATGAGATGAATTCACCCATAAAGCACAAAAGGATAGCAGAGTGAATTAAAAACCAGGACCCCATAATATTCTGTCTACAAAAAAAAAATTGAAAACAGGGTGATTCGCATAGAGTAAAAATAAGAGGCTGGAGCAGAATCCACTATATCTCAGCTAAAGTAAAAAAAGTTAGGGATATAAATCATGGTCTCAAAGCAAAAATGAACAATTGATCTAATCAAAAGAGATAAGGAAGGAAATTAAATCATGATACAACATGGACAATGAAACTATATCAGTTTTAAGCATATGTGCACCAAATGGCATATAATCCAGAGTTCTCAACCTTCTCCTCTCAGAAGTAAATAAATCCAACCAAAAAATAAACAAGAAAGAAGTTAAGGAGAAAAATAGAACTTTAGAAAAATTGGATATGATAAACTTCTGGAGAAAACTGAATGTGAATAGAAAAGAATACACATTTTCCTCAGCAGTACATGATACCTTCACAAAAACTGACCACATAATAAGGCATAAAAACCTCACACCCAAATATGAAAAGGCAGCAATATTAAATGCATACTCCATACCAAAATGCAATAAAATTTATACTCAATAAAGAGCAACAGAAAGAAATGCTAAAAATTAATTGGAAACTAAATAATCTTATCCTAAAGAATGATTGGGTCAAAGATATAATGGGAATTCATTATAAGAATACATGGGTAGGAAGCAGCAAGGTGATTCAGTGGACTGAGAGCCAGTCTTAGAGACAGGAGGACCTGGGTTCAATGTGACCGCAGACACTTCCTAGCTGTGTGACCTTGGGCAAGCCACTTAAACCCCATTGCCTCGCCCTTATCACTCTTCTGCTTTGGAAAATACACAGTACTGATTCTAAGACATAAGGTAAGGGGTTTTAAAAAATGAATATATGAATAAAACACTTGAATGATATGAACTTTAGATTACTCCACCCTACTTAGTCTAACAAAAACAGGAATGTCTACACCCATACTTAAGGATTAAGTATTTAGGAGGATGACCTATGATAGCCATGTACTAGCAAATGACAAATCAGAAACAACTGACAGATCCCCTGGGTTGTCCTAAGTCAAGCTTAAGCTACCATTGGTACAGGTGAGATGCAGGAAAGTGATGTAAAAACCATCTATATATTTCACGTCACTTCCTCTCTCGGGCCTCTTTGGCAGCGGAGAGGTGGCTGGTGGCAGCGTGCTGAGCGTGTCAGCATCTTGGTGTGCCGGCTGCTATTGTCCGGGTTTAGCAGTGAGTTTTCCTTGATACCATACTGGAGGAAGCTGAGTAGCCTAGTTCAGGTGAAGCATCTTTACTGAGCCCTCTCAGAGTTTAGGCTGATTCTTTCTCCTTTACCTTCCAAACACTATCCTCTTAGGAAGCCACTAATCTTCATAGACCTCGTGGTGGAGGACTTTGAACTCCCCCCCTGGCACAGGCCAGGTGGGAGAAATCCTACACCTTTCTCTCTCCCTTCTCCTTAATTCCTTCCCTCTATATTAATTAAACCACCATAAATTTGCAAACTGACTTGGGTATTTTATTTGGGATATTCCCTGGCAACCAAAATTAATTTAGGTTAGTTTACAACCCTAAAATTGTCCTTACAATGAGCAATGGATAGATGCTGTGGACATTTTCAAGAAGAGAATAAATAATTTCTTCAATTGGATGATTGTAATGTTCACTGGTCATAGGGCTGAGCCACATCCTCTTTTTATTCTTTTCCAGTTCTTGGATTACAGAGCTCTTAGTTCCTGGTGCCATTTAAATGACAGAAAACATTACTTGGCATCAACAAGCATTTTCTAAAAGCAAAGGGGTCCCTTTAAAAGAGTGTTATTTGGTGCATCTAGGTGGCTCAGTGGCTAGAGAGCTAGATCTGGAGACAGGAGGTCTTGGGTTCAAATCTGTCCTCAGACACTTCCCAGCTGTGTGACCCTGGGTAAGTCACTTAACCCCCACTGCATAGCCCTTACCACTCTTCTGCCTTGGTTCTAAGACAGAAGGTAAGTGGCTTTTAAAAAGAGTATCATTCTAGGAAACACCTCAACAGAAATATCTCGAGGACTGTGGTAGAAACTGTATTTGGTCCCAATGTAAAGAGCCCCAATTCCTCATGACTGTGGTGTTCCAGGGGATCTCCTAGAGCTGGGCAAACAGTCAGTTGTTCCAAAGTTCATGATGGGTTGAACAGCAAGAAAGCTTTTCAGAGCAGGTTGGACTAATCTCTGTAAAAGACAAAGAAATTAGTCATGTTTCTGAGCTCAGCACTGCTGATTGGATTTCTAAGAACTGTCCTGATAAAAATAGACCAATTCACTTTAACTCACTTAGAAAGTGACATGGAAGTATGCTTTTAAAATGACTAAGAGGTTCATACCCTCTGACGCACAGATCCCACTGATAGACATATACCACATCCCCCACAGAGGTCAAAGACAGAAAGGAAAGTCCCATATTCACTAAAATGTTCCTAGTAACCCTTTTTTGTGTCAGCAGAGAACAGGAAGCTAATAGATGCCCATGTGTTGGGTGACAAGTGAATGTCACAGAATCTCATTGCACAGTAAGAAGCAGCCAATATAACATAATTTTACAATATCAAGTAATAGGAAATATAAAAAAATTCCAAGACACATGAGAAAGAAATCAGTGAGAACTGAAATAAGCGTGAACACAAGCTTATGATAATATAAATGGAAAGAACAAAAAAAGGGAATGGAATGCTATGTAATTATTATGACCAAATCTGGCTCCAGAAGAGTTTAGAAAATGAAACTGATCTCTCTATGCAAAGATGGGGATCTATAGTTGTAGACAATGGCATGTACTAACGGATATGGTTGATATATTGGTTGCTTTTATTGAAATGCTTTGTTTTCCTCTCCTTTATTATAAGAGGTTGCTTGCTGGGTAGGAAAGAGGAAGAGATATATTCTGAAATGAAGATGATATAGATACCAAAATTAAGATTTTCTAAAAATAGTCCAGTGGATAGAGTGGATAGATATATAAATATTGGCCTTGGGGTCAGGAAGACCTGAGCTCAAATCTGGCTTCAGACATTTACTAGCTGTGTGATCCTGGGCAAGTCACTTAACCCTGTTGGCCTCAGTTTCCTCATCTGGAAAATGAGTTGGAGAAAGAAATGGCAAGCCAATCCAGTATCTTGGCCAAGAAAACCCCAAATGGGGTCATGAAGTATGCGACATGACTAAAATGACTGAACAACAACAACAACAAAATAATTCTATTCAGGTAACATGGGTGAAAGCAGGAAAGTTTGCCTGTTCATTTTTTTTTTTAATTTTTTTTTTTATAAAACCCTTACCTTCCGTCTTGGAGTCAATACTGTGTATTGGCTCCAAGGCAGAAGTTTGGAAAGGGCTAGGCAATGGGGGTCAAGTGACTTGCCCAGGGTCACACAGCTAGGAAGTGTCTGAGGCCAGATTTGAATCTAGGACCTCCCATCTCTAGGCCTGGCTCTCAATCCACTGAGCTACCCAGCTGCCCCCTGCCTGTTCATTTTTGATGGACTTTCAAAAGGGCAAGAATACAGAACCCAGGGAAAGAAGACAATGGCTGTGTCACAAAATATCCCTACGGATAACTCTCCAGGCAATTCTTTTGAGGAAAACTTAGCCCTTTTAAAATATTCCATCTGGGCAAAATCCTATGATTTTCAGAAGCTGAAAGAAAGGAGTCATTCTCGTAGCAGTATGGAGATGTGGATATAGCAATGAACTTCTCGTTATGGTGTGAATTCCTCAACTTAGATTTTCAAAAGGAATGCTGGGAAGATGGAATTGTAACAGTGGCTATCCTGTGGCACATGCTTGTCCATTTCCAGGATATGTTCTCCTGAGGGCCACTTCCCATGGATTGCTATGCCTGTACCTTGTCTATTGGGGTTCTAGTATACTTCCACATCTGGAATTGCTCAGAGCCTGAGGGCTCAAATAAAGGATTCCTTTAATAAGAACATATCCAACACCCCCTGGGTAAAAGCAATCCCCAAAGTAATAAAAAGCAGCCCCTGAAAGTAAAATCAGGTAAAAGCTCCCAAGAGGAGATGAAAAGCAGTCACAAGGAGTTCCCAGGGGTCTTAGAAGCTCTCCAGTACAATACTGTAGCTGTTTGGATCTTCCTTGCCCAAAGGACCCACATCTAGGTCCCAGGTAAATCCACTTGGAGGCACAGTTTTGAATTACAGTGGGGTTAGATGGTGCAATGGGAATGTGGGGGGTTTCATCAAACCTTTGTAGTTCCACTAGTATCCTGGCCCATCATATACCTGCTGAGAGACATATAGTAGTAGTAGTAGTCTCTCAGTAACCGAGGATGACTATTGTCTTTGTGCGCTTTCATCTGTGATGTAGATGAGTGTGCACAAAGACACTTGTGCGTGAAGGAGATTTAAGTGGAAAAGTCGTTGCACAGAGACAGTCCCACTCTCTCGGCATTGGAAGCCTGGGTCCAGTGGCACGAAAAGTCGTTACACCTGGAGACTTCCTCAGCTGCATTGGATGGCCATGTTGTCTTTTGTGCTCCAACACGCCCATGGCACTCCCCAGTGCTTTGCTGCGTCGCCATCTCAGCCGTTGAACCTTCTTGTTGGTTTCTTCCATCTGTTCCGCCGAAACAGTCTTCACATGCTGGGTGAGCAAAGCCCTGGTCCACCAGGGGTCCACGACGACCCGATGGCTACCCTCACAAGGTTTGGCCGGCCTGTCGAAGTCGTTGCCTGGGGTGTGGCCGCTGCCTCATGCTAGCAGCTACTGGGAGCCACAAGTGAGAGCTGGGTGTCAGGTGAGGGTCAGAGGTTGGAGAGCTGCCCTAGGAGACATATGAGAGACATATGCTTTGGAATAAAGGGCATGTACAACAGAGGCTTCTGGTTTGGACCCATGTGTGGCTCCCATCCACCCACCCATGGTGTTGCATCAAGAAAGATTCACCACGGAATACCAATAGACCTTAAAGAAAACAACAACTTCCACTCCCTCCCTTCTGAATGAATGAATGTAACGGTTCTCCACTGGAACTCTTATGAGAGGGAGCTCAAGGTCGATAGAGGTGATTTGGATTGAAGTGAGGCAGAGTGGCACCAAGTCATCAGCCTCCCTCTCTTTTCCAGAGTCATCAAAGGCCAGTGGCAAGACAAAGAGAGGATGACTGGTGATGGTCGGGGATGCAGTGGATGACCCTGGAGTCTTCAATGTCTAATCAAGCTCTGAGCACTCCACAGCATCTGCTCCCATTGCTTTCATTTCATATAGTGCTGAAGGAAGAAATATTGAAGCAAGACATCTGAGTGATGGGAGATGAGGAGGAAGGGAGAAAGAGGACTTCTCAGAGTGTGGCCTCCAATGTTTTCGGTGATGTTTGCAGTCATTTTCTCCGAGGAGATGTGGAGGGGGAGGGAGAGCCAGAGGCATCTGAGGAGGGAAGTAAAGGTTTGGAATATCACTGTAGCCAGTGGAAGAGTTAACCTATTCGCGTGTTGTAAAAGGATGGCCTTGCCTTATGTGCCATGAATTTATAGTAGACCTGGCTCATGGCTTGGTAAATTTCTCTCGATTTGTTCAGCAGCATGTGAATGGGAGCTAAGGCATTGGATGATGGGAGTAATCTAAGGTTGGAGATTGGCAACGTATAATTGAGATAGAATTATGGGGCAAGGGCTTCCAGGGTAGAGAACAGTGTCCAGTTGAACTGATTGGCCAGTCCATAGATCTACTTTATGCATTAAGTACCTTTCTAGAAGGAATCCTATAAATCCCTTTTGGGGAAATGCTTAACATGGGCCACAACCTAAGCTTGGTTTGAAAAATGATCCCCAGAATTCTTCTCGGTTCGGTGGTGGTGATTTATCAAGTCCAAGACAATGAGGAAAAAGCCTGACCCCTTCCCATTATAGGCCTGGCTTCCCCAAGACATGAATCTGATCTGTAGGACCCCAGAGCTGGGATCCTTCAGTGGGGGAGAGGGATCCCTAAACACCCCATCTCCCACCAAGCTGTGGGTCCATTACAGAATCCAGAACAGAAGACAAAAGGTGAAAACAAAGGAATTTACAACTCTTTTTAATACTAGATGATATTCTTCTGGTGGAGGGGGGAAAGAAAGACTGAGAAAATAAGTTCCTCCCACCTTCCTGGGGGCAGGACTCTATGTTCCTAATCCTTTCTCCAGGAGACGATCTCTTTAGTCAAAGCCCTCAACTCTGCCCCTGGGGAGGAGGGTAGCCAGGTTCTTTAGCTGTCCTGAAAGGATCAAGGGATGAAAGGTTCTTGGAACAACCAGACCCAGAAAAGCCAACTGCAGCTCTTTCCTCAGAGGGGCTGCTCTGAGGTTCTGTTATGCCTGGGTTTCTTTGGGTGGAAATTTACTTAATCTTTCTCTCTGTATGAGAAGTTATAAAATATGAATCAATAAAATCTTTTTTTCATTCTAACCCTGAGACTTCATGGCTGAGAATGTTCCCAGCAGTTATGAAAATCTCTCCATCTCTCCCTTGGGGTACCCTACCTGACAAGGGCACACAAAAATTAATACAGTAATAATGACCACAGTCTGAGAGAATCCAATTTCTTTGAAAGAAAATGGCAAAGCAGAAAGCATAGAGACTCTTAATGAACAAGGATTCATCTCTCCTTAGAGTGCAGGAGGGGTAGGTAGGGGAAGAGGCAGAGGATGAGCCTGCATAATTCACCAGCTCGGTTTCCATGGCCACTGCAATCACTCTGTCTGGCTTACACTCAGCCTGCCTCACACGGTCCCAATGTCGGATTGCCTATGCTTCTCAGGGACAGCTCTTCCCATCCTCCCCCCTCCCCTCACTTTGAGCCGCCCCCCGGGGTTCAGCTCTCCTCATCCCTTCTGATGAGAGGCAGGGAGGCTGCCCTTTCCAACAGTCACAGCCCCCAGGGGCCTGAGTACCCAGACAGTAGGGGATTTAGAGCTTCAGATTCCCTCTATGCCTAGCGCGGTCACGTAAGAACAATGTCCGAAGCGTTCAAACTCAGAGCAAACCATCACCGGCTACGGATTCCATAATGTACATTTTTGAAAGCTGTGTGTGGAGGAAAAGAAGGGCTAATGATAATGGGTGATGGGAAAAAGACAAAACTACACAACTCTCATTTTGCTGGTTTTCACTGCCAAGGAGACAGATCTTTGGATAGATAGGGAAGGATAGTAAAAAATGGTTAACGGGGCACTGAGACCT